>NC_056728.1:1508484142-1508784142 GCF_019279795.1 Protopterus annectens
GTGTGTTGTGTTTTGGGAGGTTTTTTAAGTATGTGGGGTTGCTTTGCTGGATACTTATGGCTTAGGTTGTGTGTGTGTGTGTGTGTGTGTCTTTGTGGAAATTTATAGCTGAGGTAGTGTGTATGTTTGTGTGTGTGTGTGTGTGTGTGTGTGTGTGTGTGTGGAAACCTATGGCTGTCGTAGTGTGTGTGTTTGTGTGTGTGTGTGTGTGTGTGTGTGTGTATGTGTGTGTTTGTGTGTGAGCATGTGTGTGGAAACTTATGGCTGAGGTAGTGTGTGTGTGTGTGTGTGTGTGTGTGTGTGTGTGTGTGTGTGTGTGTGTGTGTGTGTGTGTGTGTGGAAACTTTTGGCTGAGTTCATGTGTGTTTGTGGGGAAACTTGTGGCCAAGGAAGTGTGTGTGCTGTGTGCTTGTGTGTGTGTGTGTGTGTGTGTGTGTGTGTGTGTGTGTGTGTGTGTGTGTGTGTGTGTGTGTGTGTGTGTGTGTGTGTGTGTGTGTGTGTGTGTGTGTGTGTGGAAACCGACGTCTGAGGTAGTGTGTGTGGAAACATATGGCTGAGGTAGTGTGTGTGTGCTTGTGTTTGTGTATGTTGAAGTTTTTGACTGAGATTAGTGTGTGTATTTGCTTGTGTGTGTGTGTGTGTGTGTGTGTGTGTGTGTGTGTGTGTGTGTGTGTGTGTGTGGAAAATTATGCCTGAGGTAATATGCGTGTGTGAAAACTTATGGGTGAGGTAGTGTGTGTGTTTGTGTGGGAATTTATTGCTGACGTAGTGTGTGTGTGTGTGTGTGTGTGTGTGTGTGTGTGTGTGTGTGTGTGTGTGTGTGTGTGTGTGTGGGAAACTCATGGCTGAGGTGGTGTGTGTGTGTGTGTGTGTGTGTGTGTGTGTGTGTGTGTGTGTGTGTGTGTGTGTGTGTGTGTGTGTGGAAACTTATGGCTGAGGTAGTGTGCGTGTGTTGAAAGTTATGGCTGAGGTAGTGTGTGTGGAAACTTATGGCTGAGGTAGTATGTGTATGGAAACATGGCTAATGTAGTGTGTATGTGAGTGTGTGTGTGTTTGGAAATTTATGGCTGAGGTAGTGTGTGTGTGTGTGTGTGTGTGTGTGTGTGTGTGTGTGTGTGTGTGTGTGTGTGTGTGTGTGTGTGTGGAAACTTATGGCTGAGGTAGTGTGTGTGTGTTTGTGTGTCTGAAAACTTATGGCTGAGGTAGTGTATGTTGAAATTATTGGCTGAGGTAGTGTGTTTGTGTGTGTGTGTGTGTGTGTGTGTGTGTGTGCATTTGTGTGCGTGTGTGTGTGTGTGTGTGTGTGTGTGTGTGTGTGTGTGTGTGTGTTTGTGTAAACTTATGACTGAGGTAAGTTCATAGGTAGGTCCTAGGCTATTGGCTTTAGTGCCTATAGAAGCTATCCAAAAAGATACTCTGGCTTTCACCACCCAAGAAAATTATTTTCCTGTGCCACAGAGCCACAGAAGTGATCCTTGTGGTGAATTTCTATCTCCCATCCAATCATCAAGATTTTTCTTGAAGAGTGCTAATGAGGGACGTTGTTTGATATAGATAGGGTGTTTGTTCCAGAGTATGGGAAGTCTCTGGGGCAGGAATCTGTTTCTCCAGTATGTTCTATTTATTGTGGTGACAAGGTTTAGGTCCCCAGAGCATGTACCTTGGAGGGATTGGGATTTGTTTAAGTGGAGCACGTCCAACAGCTCTGGGTTTGACATTGCTTTGTATTTTAGGCAGGGATCTCCTTTGAGTAGGTGATTTGCAACAGAGTAAAGCTGGAGTTTTTTGATACAGTCTGCATAGGGCATCTTTTTGAGACTGGTAATCCTCTTTGTGAGGTATTTCTGTGGCCTTTCTAGTTGTTATAGATGTCTTGTGAGGTACATACCAAAAGGGGCATTGTAGTCTATAATGGGTCTAATGAATGACGAGTAGAGGTGAACAATGACCTCTTTTTTCCTGGATGAGAAACCTTTTGTGATGAGGTGTGCCATGTAGAAGGATTTCCTAACTACTTTGGTGATGTGTTTATCAAAGGAGAGACTACTGTCCAC
Source organism: Protopterus annectens (assembly GCF_019279795.1). NCBI lineage: Eukaryota > Metazoa > Chordata > Ceratodontiformes > Protopteridae > Protopterus > Protopterus annectens. Next base: position 1,508,486,197 of record NC_056728.1, read on the forward strand.
CTGTGTCCCAAGGTGTCTTATCACACTTTTGGTGTTAAGTAGACTACTGCCTATGTGTTAGTTCATGGGTACAGAGTTTTTACCAAAAGAGAGGACAATGCACTTTTTGGCACTGAGCTTGAGGTCATGGCTTTAGCACAAGGCATCTGTCTCAGTGAGGCCATTTTGTAGGATGCCCACATTGTTAGCAGTTTCAATTATGGCTCCTAGTTTGCAGTCATAGGTTGGTTGGTTCATAGGTTCATAGGTTGGTACTAGGCTATCAGCCCTAGGGCCTATACAAGCCTAGCCATAACAATTCCATGTCTATTTCTTCCCACATTATTTACTTTCCTGGACCCCTGTCTAGCAGGGTGACTGACGTGATCCCTGGGGTGAATTTCCTTTCTCCCATCCAATAGTCAAGGTTCCTCTTGAAGAGGTCCAAAGAGGCACTCTGCTTGACATGTATGGGAAATCTATTCCAGAGTCTGGGGAGTCTCTGGGTCAGGAACCTATCCCTCCAGCATGTTTTGTTTATTGTGATGACAAGGTTTAGATCCCTGGACCGTGTAGCTCTGAGGGATTGGGATTTCTTTAAGTGTAGCATGTCCAGCAGCTCTGGGTTTGACATGGCCTCGTATGTTAAGCAGAGATCACCTCTGAGTAGATGATATGCGACAGAGTATAGCTGGAGTTTTTTAAGGTGGTCAGCGTAGGGCATCTGCTTTAGGCCTGTGATTCTTTTAGTGAGGTATTTCTGAGGCCTTTCCAGTTGTTGCAGATGTCTTGAGAGGTACATACCAAATGGGGTGTTGTATTCTATAATGGGTCTAATGAGGGATGAGTACAGTGGGACAATGACCTCCTTTTTTCTGGATGAAAAGCCCTTCATGATGAGGTGTGCCACATAGAAGGATTTCCTGACTGTTGTGGCGATGTGGTAATCGAAGGTGAGACCACTGTCCACCTGTGTCCCTAAGTCTCTTATCACACTTTCTGTGTTTAGTGTACTGCCACCTATATGGTAATTCATGGATACATGTTTTTTCCCAAAGGAGATAACAATACATTTCTTGGCATTGAGCTTGAGCCCATGGCTCTGGTACCAAGCATCTGTTTCTGTAAGGCCCTTTTGTAGAGTATCCACATCATTTGCGGATTCAATAATGGCTCCCAGTTTGCAGTCATCTGCAAACTTTGTTAGCCAGAGTCCCTTAGTGTTGACCTGTACTTCAGAGAAGTAGATGCCAAATAAGAGCAGCCCCAGGACTGAACCCTGAGGTACTCCACTTGTCACTTGTCTGGAGCTGGATTTGGAGTCGGCTACTTTTACAGTGTGGGTTCTATCAGTAAGCCATTTAGCAACCCATTGGGTGACATAGGGATTAATGCCCAACTTAGTAAGGTTATCTATGATTCCAGAGTGGGGGATGGTGTCAAAGCCCTTGGCAAGGTCTAGATAGGCTGTGTGGATGACCTTACCCTTGTCCATGGCTCTGGAGACTGATTCAAAGAAGTCAATCCGGTTCAGGAGACAAGATCGGCCCTTCACAGACCCAAACTGGGTGGGGTCCAGTGTTTTTTAAGGTTGCCAATGTCTTTGTTTATAAGTTCCATGATAATACGCTCCATGGCCTTGCAGATAAGGCTTGTCAGACTGATGGGACGGTAGTTTCTGGGATCCAAGGTGGATCCCCCCTTGTGGATTGGGATAACTGTAGCTCTGCGCCACTCAGTGGGCACGAAACCTGAGGTGAGGCTATGATTAAACATGATACTTAGGTGAGGTGCCAGTTCATATTGTAGTTCATGTAGTACACAGCCCGGGATGTCATCTGGTCCCATGGATGCTGTATTCTTGGCTTTAGAGAGTGCACTTTGTACCTGTGTGGCCGTTATTACTGGAATTTGGCAATCTTCCGGTATTGAGATGGGCCATTTAGGGGGTGAGAGGGGGGTGAAGTTGGCACTGAATCAATCTGCCAGGATACTGGCAATATCCTTCGGATCAGTATATTTAATGCCATTCTGTTTTAGCTCAGAGCAGATCTGAGCATTGCCATTTAGATTCTTGACATAGTTATAGAATGCTTTGTGGATGTCTTTGGAATCTTTGGAAATTTTATTTTCGTAACTAGCTTTGGAGGATTTTATCAGGCATCTCAGTTTCTTACTGAGGCTAGTAAGGGAGTTTTTTGCATCCTGGGATTTTCCTCTTCTCTGCAAAAGTTTCTTCCTTTTGTTGTAAAGTTTATTTATGGCAGGGGACCACCAGATTGGCTTCCTTTTTTTGGATGAGAGCATTTTGGTTCTATTTGGGATGGCACGATTCATGCATGAGTGGATGTGCTCGTACAGTGCCTTAGTGTAGGATTCAGCAGTTGAACTTTCAGTTCCCATCTGCATGGGTGTCATGAAGTTTGTCACTTCTGACTTGAGTAGCATGAAGTTGGCTTTGGAGAAGTTTTTTATGGTAGTTTCTTTACTGGGGGGTGGGGGTGGGATGTGGATGTTAAGGGTGATTAGCTTATGGTCAGACCTGACTAATGAGGGTTCTAAAGACAACCACAAAGCATTCACATCATCTGTGAACTTCATTAGCCAAAGACCTTCTGTGTTTGCCTGTACTTCTGAGAAATAGATACCAAACAGGAGAGGACCCAGGAATGAAACCTGTGGTACTCCACTTGTCACTGGTCTGAAGTCGGATTTGGAGTCTGCTATTTTCACAGTGAGCCAGTTGGCAACCTATCTTGTAACATAGGGATTTATACCTAGCTTAGTGAGTTTATCTCTAATTCCAGAGTTGGGGATGGTGTCAATAGCCTTTGTGAGATCTAGATAGGCTGTGTGAACCACCTTACCCTCATCTACGGCTTTGGTGACCGTTTTAAAGAAATCTGTCAGGTTAAGGAGTCATGATCTGCCTTTTATAAATGCAAACTGGGTGTTTTGAGATTTCCAATGTCATAGTTTATAAGTTCCATTATGATACATTCCACAGCCTTGCAGACCAGCCTCATCAAGCTAATGGGACAGTAGTTTCCAGGGTTCATGGTGGCTCCCCCTTTGTGGAGTGGGATAACCGTCGCTGTGAGCCATTCAGTGGGCACAAAGCCTGATTTGAGGCTATGATTGAAAATGGTACTTAGGTGGTGTGCCAGTTTGTTCATGTAGAATGCAGCCTGGTATGTTGTCAGGTCCCATGGATGCTGTGTTCTTGGCTTTGGAGAGTGTGGTTTTTAACCTGTGCAGCCATGATTACAGGAACTTTGCATTGTATAGAAATGTGCCATTTAGGGGGTGAGAATGGGGTAAAGTTAACACTGAACCTATCTGCCAGGATGTTGGCAATATCAGTTGGTTCTGTATAGTTAGTGCCATTGTGCTGTAACTCAGAGCAGATCTGAGTGTTGCCATTGAGATTCTTGACATAGCTATAGAATGCTTTGTGGTTGTCTTTAGAATCAGTGAAGATTTTGTTTTCATAACTAGCTTTGGAGGATTTTATGAGGGATCTCAGCTTTTTACTGAGGCTGACAAGGGAGTTCCTCCAATCATGGGATTTTACTCTTTTTTGCAACAGTTTCTTTCTTCTGTTGTAGAGTTTGTTTATGGCAGGGGACCACAAGCTTGGCTTCCTTTTTTTGGCTGAGGTATTGTGTGTATAAACTTATGGCTGAGGTAGTGTGTGTGTGTGTAAACTTATGGCTGAGGTAGTGTGTGTGTGTGTGTGTGTGTAAACTTATGGCTGAGGTAGTGTGTGTGTGTGTGTGTGTGTGTGTGTGTGTGTGTGTGTGTGTGTGTGTGTGTGTGTGTGTGTGTGTGTACACTTATGGCTGAGGTAGTGTGTGTAATGCCCCAGTTACTTATGACTGGTGGTTAGAATTACTTGGCCTCAAACCTTGAGCCTTAGGTACAGGAACCTGCACTCTCTACCCACACCACCACTTGTGATCCAGGTAGTTTAGTCTGTTCCTCTTAAAATTTGTGTTTTTTTGTCAAATCATTGAGCATGGATATCACAAAATAATGATAGCATTGACTTTTTTGGAAACACATGGTAACACAAAACACTATTTTAGCAACATTCTAAGATTATACAAGCAATATTTAAAATGTGCCCCTGGTTTTGGGCCTTTGCCCCCCCCCCCAAATAAATTTTGGCTTTTTCCAGATTTCTTCTCCTGTGGAATTGAGATATTTAGTTTTGTCAAGTGGGTGGTGCAGTGGTAGTGTCACTTGACAGCAAGAGGCTTTTAGTTTAATTCTTGGCTGGCGTGCCTTCTATGTGGAAACTGTATGTCTGCCCTGTGTTTCTGTGGGTTTCGTCTGGGTGCTCTGGTTTCCTCCCATGTTAAAAAGACATACATCTGGAGCATTTCTCCCTGGGCCTCTGCTGAAAATTTACTTTGTTCCAAGTTGGTCTTTCCTGGTAAACAAATGTTAAATAAATAAAAAAACATTTGCTGAGAGCTTCAAGGGAAAGAGAAGTTTAGTACTGCTTATTCAGGGTCTGTTTGCATTGTTAGTAGCACAACAGTTAGTAGCCTTATTTTTGATGCAGAAGGCTGTGGTTTCTACTCCCACTGTATGCAGATGGATCAGTGATATTGCACTGTGTTATACTTTAAAGGAAGTGGATGGTGTAGTCCTTTGAATGTCCTCCTTTGGAAGAGTTACCTAGTAACTATGAACCTGTTATCAGTTTGCCATCCATTCCCTATTGCAATATTACTATCATTTTTTAATGTAACATAGGCAATTTATTCATCAAGGGCACCTACCACTTTATTTGTAGATGAAACAATGAAATATAATGCTGTTTCATAGCAGCAACCTCTTCATTAGTTAAAGATCCCTTTAATGTGGAATTATTTAGATGACTTACTTCTGCAGTGATTTTATATATTTACTGATATTGGTGGAATGTAATGACAGAAGTTTGAGTGGATTTTATGGTTGAAATTTTCTGAAGTGGGTAGTTTTGTCAATGGGTCATACATTTTCTTTCATTGCTTACTAGAAGACTGTTCAAAACTACAAATTTAAAACACAATCTAACAACTGGTGCTGTATTATAAAAGGAATATAATTTAATACAATCAGGAAGGTGAATCAAAGAATGCTTACATGTATGCATGACCCTAAAAATGTGTTTGAAAACAGGCCAGAGGAAAGTGTGAAGGGCTGAAAATCATGGGCAAATTTTAAGCTTTACTCTTGTTACCAAAGCAATGGATGAAGGTAAAATAGTTCACACCACATTACCTTGACCTGAACAAGCCTTTTGATACAATCCCCTACTCAGGTGTAGTGCGAATGATGAATAATATAGAATAAAACACTTGCATCACTAGCTGGTTTGCCAACTTGCTCACAGGATACAGGAGATCAAAATAGGGGAAGAGACCAGTCACCAATGTAGTCCGTCAGAGTTCGGTGCTGAGACTTTTTCTGTTTGGCATATACATCTCAAAAGTAAAAGGAAATACCAAAGGGCTTTGGCCGGCTAAGTTTGAGATGACTGCAAGCTAGGAGCAGTTATTGAATCCCCAAATGACTTAACCATCACGCAGGAATATCTGTCCCAAACAATAACTGCTGTCAAAATCATGACAATGCCCTCTTTGAACTGACCCAGTTGTTTAGCATTTGGGAACTTGTGTGTACAGTGACCTAACTTTTGACCAACATGTGCCCAGAGTGATAAGAAAGCCTTTCTATATTGCACAGCTTATAAACAAATTGATTGTAACTAGATCTAGAGGTGTTGTTTTCCCCCTTTACAAAGCTCTCATTAGGTCAATCATTTTGTATAATGCCCACTTTGGCATGTATCTGTCCAGTTCCATGCAACAATTGGAATACTTTCAGAGATACCTCACTTAAAAGAATACAAGTCCTAAACAATAGGTCTTGCATGGACCACCTCAAAGATTTATTGCTATACTCAGTTTTGTACAGAGTGCTTAGAGGTGATATGTCTGGCATACAGGGCATCCTCCGACCTAATAAAGATGGACCTACTGAACATCAGCAAGTCAAATGTCATCAGAAATACTCAGTCCAGGTATCTAAACTGAATGTTGTGGAGAGATGGATATATACCACAGAGGCTACCACTGTTCCAGAACAGACTATCCATTCAAGTAAAATCAAGCTCATCCCTGTCCATATTCAAATGCAACTTGGATCTAAGGATGGGTAATTGAAAATGTACTCCAGGATTGCCCCTCATGCCACTAATGGATAGAGGCAGTTCCTAAATGCTGCATCCCTTATATGGGTCCCCTCAAATTATCTATGGAATTATCATAGTTATTATCACTAGGGCTAATATACAATTATAAGCTATGGAATAGGTAAGACCTGTCAGAAAATGTTAATTCAAGAATCAAGCACCAAAAGGGAATTAGCTAAGCTTAAAAAGTCCTCCAAGTGAATCTATGTTGTGGTAGTAAATAGTTATAAAAAATTGCCCTTTTTAGATCACTAAGTGCCCCCCCCCCCAGTCTTCAACAGCTTCTGGCGCCTATGACACACACACACACACACACACACATATGTATATATATATATATATATATATATATATATATATATATATATATATATATATATATATATATATATATATATATATATATATATATATATATATATATATATATATATATATATATATACATATATATATATATATATGTATATATATATATATATATATATTATATAAATGCCTTATTTATGTCAAACAATATATATATGTATGTAGTGTTTTATATATATATGTACACATGCAGCGCATCTCATGTAAAAACATGATTGGTGCTCCATACGATCAAACACTCATGCATATTCTATAAAAAGAATACCTAGGTATGACCAATAAGCTGTGTGACACCTCATTGTGACAAAGGTGGTACACTTCAGTTACACATCACCGGAAGATGTGTAGGGAGGTACATGAAGAAGGGTGCATTGTACTCAGTTAATGGCGTGAGGAAGTCTGGGAACCATGAAGGTATTATGGCCACTGATGCACATGCCCTTCACATATCCAGTACTTGTGTTACATTCAAGGGAGTAGTCAACACTGTGACCACATGCTGGTGAATGTTCCACTTACCATGTACCCCAGGACAAGGATCATATACCTACTGGTCTGATTATAGGGTATGATGTCTACATTATACTTGTGTTGTGTGTTTATGAAACTGACTTAACAAATTCCACATGTTTTCTTGATATTGCAGGTATTGTCTTGGCTGTGGCAGCAGTACTTGGTATGTATTGATACTGTCTGTATTATACCAATATCATAGCTGGAGTCAATGATTGCCCACAATCTGTCTTCAGGCAGCTGTTTGGACCCCAGGATGCACATGTCATCTATGATGTCCATCAATTAAATAATGTACAGGAAATTGCCTAGCAGACCACCCTGATGTATGGACCTGATCACTGGACACGAGATATAGATTACTTCACACATTACAACATAGTGGTCTACCCAATTGGTGATATAGCTGTTTATGGCCACATATGACAGTGTTGATTGAATACCTCAGTGCGGATCTGTGCCAAATGCCTTGTCCAGGACAAGTTCCACAGGATGATATGTTGTCATCATGCATGCCCTCAGTGACCTCCCTGAGGACATCTACCAGATGTAATAGACATGATTTAGCATTAACAACTCACACAGGTTTGTTGCACACAGCTGAAATATTGCTAGTGTCCATTTAGAAGTGGTCCATGATGACATGTTGGTCTTTCTCACAGCTGAGGAGAGCCAGTATGTCTCTATGTATTCATGCATTAGGGGCTGTTCCCCCAAACTTTGATGGGTGCATGCTGGTGTACACCCTTCTATGGGAACATAGCCCATGTCGAGGGTGTGTTGGTGTGTGGGTTCAGCCGTATCAGGAAGATGCATGTCCTGAGTCATGCCATAGGGGATCTGTGATGTCACAGATTCCATGTGATAGGCCTGGATGATACTGCCTATCATGATCTGGCCTAAGGATTTCACCCAATCTCCCATGCAGGTATAATTGAGAAACACTTCCAGCTGGGGATTAATCCCTGCATTACTAAATGGGTAATCAGTTGCCTCACTGGCAGAACACATATGTGAAAGTTGGTGAATCAACCTGTACCTACAGAGCTGTCACCATTGGCCCCAGGAAAATGTGCTTGTCCCTTCACTGTTTGGACTCTATTTCTCAAAAGTTCAGGCTAAAGCATATGGCCTTTGGCTTGCAAGTTTGCTGATTCTTGCATATTGGGTGCAATCATTGAGACCACAATGATGATAACATAGTACAGGAGGAGGTACCACAGATAAATGATTGGGGGAAAAGGCTTACAATGAACTAATACATGCAGAAATGTGTCTGTTTTATGTTATCCATCTGAAAAGTGAAATTTCATGTTAATCACAGCACTGACAACAGTCCTGCTATGCTGAAACCCAGTGATGCAACACTGGGAACAGATAGCAATCTGAACATTGACCACCAAGTGTTCACATTGAAACCCTATGTTGTGCACATCATAAGTCACACCATCATATTCAGATCTTAGGATTGTATATCAGCACTATACTCAAACCTCATGAGAACACTACTAGAGTATAATGCTGTCTTTTGCTTGCACTTCCCCAGACACATGCAGCAGCTGGAGAGAGCACAGGATTTTCTCATCAAGAAAACACAGGGTCTACAAACCATGCCATGATGTATGTAGATAGATTAAAATGTCACTGTAATATGTCTCGCATAGGATGAGGTGACATCTGCCTGGCTTCCAGGCCAGTTTATGACCCTGCCCTGGTGGGAGTACTACATATCCAAAAACAGATATACCTGATGACATTAGCAGTGTCTGTTGAGGAGAATATGCTAATAACAGTGTCCTACATGCTGGCATAAAATATTTTCTGTAATGTGAAGCGAGAGCATGTGCACGGGGGTGCGCACACACACACACACACACACACACACACACACACACACACACACACACACACACACACACACACACACACAGTTGACTGCAGTGAGAATAGAACACCTACCTATCTAAGTACACAGACTACAGAACTCAGTACTTTGTGCTAGCACCACAGCACAAGTCTGACTTGCAGTGTCTCAGGCAACTCTTTATAGCTGATGAGATCAGCATTTTCTGATGAGGGCATTATGATAATAATGGTGTCCCACATGCTAGTGTAAAATGCTCTCTGTAATGTCAAGCAAGAGAGCATGCACACACACCCACACACACACACACACACACACACACACACACACACACACACACACACACACACACACACACACACACACACCAAGTTGATCACAGTGACAACAAACCCCCTACCTATCTAAGCACACAGGCTACAGAACACAATAATTTATCCAGGTGCCATGGCACAAGTCTGATTTTTACAAGAGTGCAAGTCAACTTATAGTAGATGACATCAGCAGACCATGTGGGAGGCAAGCAGTTGGGAGGCCTGCATGGAATGGATGTGTAGGCATGTGCAAGTATCAAAATACTGATAATCCATGGCATTGGAGCAGTAACTGTAAGATATGAACTTCTGCTTTTCTGTCTAGACACACACACACACACACACACACACACACACACACACACACACACACACACACACACACACACACACACAAGGTTTACTTCAGTGAGAGCAGAACCCCTACAAACCTAAGTGCACAGACTATAGAAGACAGTACCTTACACAAGCACCATGGCACAAGTCTGATTTTTCAAGAGTGCAGGTCAACTTATAGTTTATGACATAAGCTGGCCATGTGGGAGACAAGAGGTTGGGAAGCCTGCATAGGTCCATAGCTTCATAGGTTCATAGGAGGCTACAAGCGTAATGGTCCTAGGGTGTTTACAAGCCTTGCTGTTGAAAATCACAAGTACCCTTATTGAGCATAGTTAGAGTGATTTTGTGAGCAGTACCAAATGGTTATGTCCATGAGGACATAGGTACCACCCCAAAGGTGACTTTACAATCACCCAACCAGTTGTCAAGGTTAAACTTGAATGGGGTAATTGGGAATCACTGCTTCACATGCATTGGGAGCATATTACAGAAGAGTGTTAATCTCTGGGGTATATATCTGCGTCCCCAGCATGTTATGTTTATGTCACAGGCTAGGTTGAGAAACCTGGAACAAGTTATTCTTGTCCCATTTGATTTGCAGATGTCCAGTATTTCTAGTAGGGCAGGGTCTTATTCTGCTCTGTAGACCAGGCATGGGTAAACTCTCAGTAGTCTGCATGATATTAACTGCAGTGACTGGTTTTTCAGTCTTTCCATGTGTGTCTTATTTGGAGGCCGTGGATTGTCCCAGTCACAAACCTCTGTGTTTCCTCCTCTTGCTGCAGGTGTCTTGTGAGGTACAGACAGAAGGGATCATTGTATTCAGTTAGTGGTCTGATAAAGGTAAGAGTACAGCAGACCTCCCTGGTTTTGGATGTGATTTCCATTTGTATGAGGTGCACAATGCAGAATATATGTCTCACCACTATGGGCACATAGTGATGAAAGCATAGATTGTTATCAATGTGTGTTCCCTAGTCTCAACACTGTGTTTGAGGTTAGAGGGGTGCTATGTATATCTTAATTATCAGGGGTACTTCATTGTCAAAGGGGACAATGGGGCATTGCTTTCTTTAAGGTTCAGTCCATGTGTATGACACCAATCATTCCTCTGTATCAACCCCCTCTATAATATGATACCATCATTAGGGACACTTTGTAAGTGTGCTCAGTTAGCCGTCATCTACAAAACTGGTAAACTACAGGCCATCTACTGTTGCTTGTGCTTCAGGAAAGCAGTTTCTAAACAGTTGAAGATCCAGCACAGATCCTTGTGGTATTCCACTGGTAATTGGCTAGTGGTAGCCATGCAGTCCACAAATTTGAGAATGTGTGTTCATTTGGTGAGCCATTTGGATATATATCTAGTACTGTATGGCCTAATTTCCAGAGGGGATATCTTCACTATGAGATATGAATTTGGGATAGTGTCAAAGGCCTTAGATAACTCAACATAGACTGTATGTTCTGTTATCCCTCATCCAGGTCTTTGGGGTCAGTATCAAAGAAATCCACAAGATTCAATAAGCAAGATCTGCCCTTGACAAAAACAGAATAGGTCAGGCCAAGTATGTTGAAGGTCAACTATGTTCTTGTGGATAGGGTCCATGCTGAGTCCTTCCCTAGCCTTGTAGATAAGGCATTTTTAAAGACTTATGAGTCAACAGATATAGTTTTGCATGTTACCAGAGTGATGGGTGTGATAATAAGATGTATTGTTAGCCATGCCAGGAGAAGTAGGGCAGTGGATGTGTAACACATGCCAGCACATCTAGCTGGAATTTTGTAAATAATTACATGTCATTTGTATATCAAACTGATTTGTACAGATGCCTGTGATGAAAATGCATTTATGAGGTTTGCTTGTGTTAAAATGTATCAACACTGTACTCTGCTGGAAGGAAAAGAAATGTACATGTGTTATTGTAATTGAATTAAATGTATATGTTTTAACAGATGATTGGAAGAGATGACATTAATCTCAAACTTTAATATGTATATATGCTATTAAATTACTTTATGGGTTAAGCCATAAAGATGTTATCCCACAGTTTTGAATGGAGTTAGAGTCACAATGCCTATGTTCGAGAATAGGTTGCAGCTCTTGTAGGAAGAGTCAAATGCTTTTATGGTTTTATGACTTTGAGCAACTGCACCACATCTGAGCAATGCTCTAATAGTGTGTATTGTAATGCATAGTTGCAAAAATCCTGTTAGCTTCTTGTAATGGGTGATAGTGTGGGAACCAGAAGAGAGATAGCCAGATGTGTGTGATGTCATTCTGTAAGCCAGAAATAATATTTAGATTAATAATTCCTGTGTCTGAAATGCTGGTGTTTACTGTAAATAGACATTTAGTATTTTCATGTTCTTTTATTATTTATTATTAAATATAGTTAAATGTTTTATTGTGGCTGGTCCTAGTTTTGAGAGTATTTGCACATATTTATTTGGTGATAACTCTGGCCACTCCTGAAAGCCTGGCTGTTTGGTCAACATTATCATTTATATTAACATTAACTTCACTCAGTATAATTGGATGCCCTTTTAAGAGATTTATAGTTGCTGACTGGCAATTAAATGACCTTATTGTCTGGACAAAAGGTGGCATAGCTAGTAAATCTTTACCAGCCTTTCCCATGTGTGTATGTGTGAAAATTAAATCTCAAAGAATGTGTGTGTGTCAGCTACTTGGAACAGGGAAATAAAGCACTGGTTTCACAGAGAGGGTACTGGAGGACTTAGTTGGACACTCAGCTGAAGACTTAACCCTACAGTTGTGCCAGTGGGAAGTCTTACTGGGGACCTAGGAGAGACAGAGATAGAAATCCAGACCCAGGCTGAGAGTGTTTCCTGTGTGCTCTTAAGGGAAACTGTGCTTGATGCAGAGAGTAAAGTGCAACCATTTGTATTCCAATTGAATGTCCCTCGCCAGTGTCAGTGGTGAGGATTCAGGCACCTTAATTACTGGCCTATAGTGTGAATGTGACAATTTGCATTGCACATCCCACATTTTATGTTACTTGCTGAAGTGTAGGTGATATATGTGTGGAAAAAGTACTGAGACACAAGGGTTGCAGTGCTTGCAGAGGGGTGTAAACATATGGCTGTGTAAATATGTGACATATTGTTAGAAAGGACCTTCAGTTTGTAATGTTTCCTCATCTAATTTCATATCATAGACAGTAAATGGACAGCAGTAATACATAATAATACTTACTTTTTCATAACACGGCAAGCAGTGGGTTTGCGCGACAGTTGGCAAAGTGTATATTCATCTGAGATACGCATTTTTGCACATAGATAAGCAGTGCACAAACATGAGTCAACAGTGCTAAAGTCTGACAGTTAGTACTGAGTGTATGTAACTCACGTACTGCTTAACTCACTCTGTGGTAGCACATGTTAATGCATTCATGCATTCCTTTTTCAGCCCAGATGATACTAGGTTTGAATCCAGGTCTATCTAATACTTTTGAATAAATTTATTTAAACACTGATAATGCAATAACATGAATTCTTTATAGTGCATGCGTAGCTGTGTATTGGCTTAGCACAGCAGGTTAAGTGCCATTGCTCAGAGGTAACCACATCATTTTACCACTGCTCACTGGTGATACACATTGGTGTATGATGCACACCTCAGTACAAAAATGGAGCCCAAAAGTGAAGGGGTTCATTGTTTTCTCAGCAATGTATGTTTGTTGCGTGTGATTCTATTTTTTGACCAGAATAAAGCGGTAAAAATGGAGTAGCTTGGAAAGTGGTTAAATAGGGAGCAAGCAGGGGGAAGAACAAAGGGAAAGCAGGACTACAATATGCAGGAGGAAGGTAGGAAAAAAACATAGATATCCATTTCTTTAATTATGTAAACTGAAAATATGTGCAGAGTATTAACTGAATTTGGACTGTCACCTCCAGAGAGAGGGTGACCGCAACTCAATCATGTTGTATAGCCAATTGGACCAAATCAAGTGTGTCAAGAAGATACATGTGTGAAAGGGAGAGCTATGAGACAAGTTTTTTTTGTGGGACAGGTGCCTATTTGTTTTTTTTTTTTTTTATTTAAGAGAGAGAAAAATGTTGAGGAAGGGATGCAGGTATGTCTGGGCCAGGTAAGTTTGGTAGGTGAGGAAGCAATTCTAGACAGACAAGACAAACAAGACAAGAGTCAGGGACAGTGATGGACACAAAAGATTGGGGGATATCATAATTGGGTTGATGATGGGGATAACCCTGGCTCATGGCCGTCAAGCTTGGAGACTGTGAGAATCGAGTCCTCACCCAACAAACTGTCATCACTGTCACCATACACCACAAGTGGCTGGAGTGCTTGATATCTCCCCTCATCCTCCTAGTAAGCAACATGAGGGAGAGCAGCCTCTTCAGCCAGCATAGGCATGCATCAATATTGTGGCAACATCCTACGCACCATGCCTGGAAACTCACTGAAGGTGATGAAATCACCACCTCTGCCACTGCTCCCAGAGGTATCTCTGGGCCAAACTCTGGGACAGGACTACCTGAGGGTAAAGGTATTGCAGGGGAAGCAGAGGCAGTGCTGCCAGGTTGGCTTCCTGACATTCTGGGCATCAATGCTGCAGTTAGTGGAGTGGGGGCAGGCTGATCCAATTGGACTGGCCTACCTCACTGTGCTGTGGTGCATTTAGTGATGTGGTACACATGAATGACATGGACACATTTTGGTGACACATAAAAATAAAAAAAAATGAAATAAAAATAATTTAATTACAATAAAAATTAAATATTCAACAATAAAATAAAAATAAAATAAAAATATTTATAAAATAATAAAATAAAAAAAAATACTTAAACGATAAAGTAAAATAATAAATAAACTAAAAAGGAGAGACAAGGTTTGGGGTGATATAAAAAAGAGATAATATTAGTACCATCATATGTGACATACAATGCATTAATATAATTATACAACTCCATTATCTTAAGTTTTACATTTAAGTCTACCTCCTAACAGATACACACTACACTAGAGATTGTTGCAAGCAATTTTTGAAATGTGCATATATTGTGCATATGTGTGTTGCAATTATATAGATTACAGCTTACAGCAGGCCATATCTGTCACTGCTGTAGAGGTTTTAATGTCATTTAAATATTATTGAAGAAATAACAGTATGATGTATTTGTGAATTGTGGTACTTGAACACACAACCTCTCATTAAAGTCTAATATTGCACACTTACAATCGGTTTATGGTACAGACTAATGCAGGCATACTTGCATTTGCATTTGGGATATGCATGCTCAATTTGATACAACTCTATAAAATACCAAAAAGCTATCTTTAACTTTTTATGTTACAATAACATTTTCTTTTGTTGCATACATACATACCACTTGCTTCCCTCAGTCTCTCCAATTCAGTCCAGTGGGCTGAGATGTTGAACTCCCAGTCACTGGCAGGTGGATAAAAACAGAAAAGAACAGAAGACCATTATGCATACCAGTCTTGCCTATATTCAGCTTTTTACATCTTACAAGTACTTGAAAAGTAGTTGATAGTTACACAGATGTTGGAAGTCCTCAGGACTAAATTCCTCCACCCAGTGGTTGAAAGTATCCCTCTTCCTCCTGTATAGGTCATTAAAATGATACCTACATTGCTTTCCAGTGTGCAGGATACCAGTGACACAGGAAACAGCCTGGACTAAACTATCTCATGCTTCAGACTTGTACTGGGAGCTAGAATAGTCCCCTGCAGAAGTCTTTGGCTGAGGTGTTTTACTAAGTGTCCAATAAATATCCTGGATTCCTGGACACCAGACCTCTGTGCCCTAAACCTGGTTCCTTTCCCACTAATGCCAGCCATGGCTATCTACCAGAAGATCTAGAGCAATGGAGATTGATGTTTTCCTGCTAGTTACAGGTATTGCATTTATTGGAATGCACATAACAAGCAATCCATTTCTGTGATGGTACCCAGACAGTTGCAGTGCCAAGCAGTGTGGAATGAAATAATGGCAACCGGAAGATTAATGTGATAGGACAATAATAGTGTCTCATCCCTCATACATATAATTAAGATCAGCTTCACTATCTAAAGTGTTATAACTGAGAGTGAATATAATGGGAAGTGAAGCAACAGTAAAAGTGTATGAAATATCATGTATTAAAACCCAGGATCATGTGTATAGCAGTCCTATACTTACACCTGTTTCCACAAGAAAGTTGAAATAACAGTTGCTCATATTTCACTTCATTGCTATCACTTGCAATGTCACAGCAGTAAAAAAAATGTTTATCCTGTAGTAGAACCCAGGGCCATCTGTACTCCAGACCTACACTTATACCTGATGCCTCAGGACTAGTTACATTCCATTCTATAATTTAAAAATAATTCTTAAGGTTTCTCTGTTAAGTGCCATGCAACACTGCTTTGCAGGTTTGTGCAGTGCCCAATAGAATTAATTCAATGTAGCTGATTTCATTTTTGGCTGTCTGGGTCCTGTCTGCTTCCTGTGTGCACCAGTTGTACAGTTTGCACACTGCTGTGCTTTTCACAAATGAGATAAGCAGAGCCCAACTTGCCATTCATTTCTTCTATTCCCATGATTGTGCTAGGCACTGCATCGCACAAACACTGGCCAAAAAAAAAAAAAAAATTATAATTAAATAAAATTAAGACAGAAAAGGAAAAGAAAGGTCAAGTAGTTGGACTGAGAAAAACTCAGGCTATGACATACACAATAGAAAATGATTGTTCGCATGAGATATGTCTACATAGATCTGGATTTTAACTCTCAATCCAAATGAACCTTCAGAACACAGGATGGATACCTAATCCTTCTTTGCTACACAAACAGCTTTGTAGCAAGGAACTGAAATCATTCTGCACACAACTGACTGCAACATCATCTACAGTAATATGAAATCATAAAACTATTATTAGTACATGTATTATTTTTGGGTGTATTGCACTTAGTGATCACACAACCTGTTATGATTATTGCTTATAAATATACTGCTCTGTCTCATATGCTTCACTCATCTGACCAGTAATCTGAGACATGCAGCTTGTAAGCCATTCTATATCATTGTCCTTAAAATGTGTGAAGATATTAACTGAAAATAATAGCATATGCAGTTGTCAACCAAAGAAGGGCAGGTTGGATGTTAAGGAACACAACATGTGAATTATGTGCTGCTTACTTACATTTCCAACCTTACATCTAACACTTTGCACATCTAACCTGACTCAGCCACTAGATGTAAGGCACCATGCATTGCTTTTGTATTTTCATCTCCTAACCAGTAATAATTCACAGTTGCAATCCATTAAAAGCAATCAATGAGGGAGTGCCTGCACTATGTTTACATCACCTAAATGGATCCAAGTATTTGGGATTCAACTTTTCTAATCAGTTTATACCTCATTTGCATATTCAGTGAGCTAACAGCACTGAATCTACACCATTATAAAAAGGCAACGGTGAGGAGACTTGTTTATGTGGGGAGGACGGAACACATGCTGTTTCTTCAGGATATATCTGCACATAGGATTATTGAACTTTAGAAGGTATGCTTGCATTTTGTCAGCTATATAATGCATATGCTGGAATGTACTTAAGAAACATTTAAAGCAAAGGTTGTTACACTTTTATCTCTATGCATTACTTAGAAGTACACTGATGGCATGGGCATGTTTGTCAAGGCATTTCACAGGTAACATGATTGCCAATGCCTTAAAACGGAATGCTCGGTGATAAACATATACAAAACATTCAGGGACAGTTCCGTTGATAGCACTTTTAGCATTTCAAAAATGGTATGTTAGCAAAATGTGTCATTTGCCTATTCTTTTGGGGGGAGCAAAGCTGAGTTACTGTTATAGCACAAACAAGAATATTTTGCTGCTGTTACTTTCCTCTTCTTTTGCATTCAGTCTATTGTTTGCATTTCACATCTTTAGACTGTTTTATGTTTCTCCAGTGGGTAATACTGATAGGCTGTCTTTACTGTTTATTCTGGGAGCAGTTATTTTGCAGTTATGTGATACCTACATGTGTTATCCTTCAGTTGTCTCTTAGGACACCTAGAATTATGCTACTAAGGCATGTCAGTCTTTGGAGACCCCCCTTCAATGGTGCTGAGAATCCAGTGATAGTGAATGCCTTTTGGCAACATGGTGCCTTATTGCTTGAAAGGAGACAGGTAGATATGACATGCAAAATGCACATTTGGTGCCTGGTTGTGGATGATGTAAGTGCTGTGGGTGGCCATTGCAGGACATATGAGCAGGTGAACCACAGGACCACTGACGTGATCACATCTGCACGGAGGAGAGCAGCTGCAGTGGGCCATGAACACATGGTTACCATGGGAGGGCCTGCTGTGGAGCCATCACTAACAACAAATGAAGAGTTCCTGACCACTGTCAGCAATCCAGACAACTCCCAGGAAAGTGCAGAACTGCATGAACTGGAAGTCGGTGCCATAGTTTCAGGGACTGCAAGCATGTCCAAGGAGAAGCTTCCAGGTAGGCTTTGTTATCTCAACAGCTGAATGCTGTTATATAGTAAAACAATTGAAATGAATATGTTACTTGTCTGTCACAGTAATTATTTTTTCACCGGGGGGGTTGAAGATTGCTACAGTTAACAACTTATTCTGATTGATTAGCTTAAGTTGGAGTTGTCAGCCAAGTTCTTGTTGAAAGTATAATTAATGGACATATAAAAGGGTGAAAGTAGTACCCCCTGTGTTACTGTTAATTGGGATGATGTTGCCCTTACCTTTTGCTTAACTTCTTCCAGTACCATCTAGCTTGCAGAGGAGAATACCATATGCAGATCTGCAGATGGTAAGCCAAACATTTTTATGTCAGTAAAGGGGGACAGCGTTTTTTTATTGTTTTTGGAATACTTTCTGACCACGAACTTTGCAACCATCATAATCTAGGAGCCTTTCCTCAAGAGTTTTGTATTTCCATTCTATAGTTTTGGTTTATATGATGGATCATTATTTCCTGTGCTGTTTCTCTCCTAAAAATATTAATAGTACTGTAATTAGTGAGATTTGTTTTATGCTACATGACAAAAAACTGTGGTCCAAAATTTTTAAATACCGGAAATGAATGGCACAGTACCAGGAAATTCTATGGTATTTACCACTGCTCCTTTAGCAATGCAAAGACTATATATATATATATATATATATATATATATATATATATATATATATATATATATATATATATATATATATATATATATATATAAAGGAAGGAATGCATTTATAGTGCAATGCTGAATTTATATTTACTTGAGTAGTGAAGAATATTGCTTTAGCAATGAGAACATTATGTAAGAAATAAGTTAGCAAGTATTTCTTTTTTTTTAATTCTTTTTTAACAGAGTATGCATGGATCATTGGTCGTGATACTAACATACATAGTGGGAAACCTGTCATTCCCACTATCAGTTCTGAAATAAACACATAAGATGGGGGATCTTTTAAAAAGGTAAATTCAAAATGATATGATGCCTAGAGGGTAACTCTCAAAGTTGTGAAATATGTGTGCGAGTATAATGTGAATTATCATCTGTGTTCAATTAGCACTTATAGGATTTGCTAATTTCAGAAAAGAAAAAAAAAAATGAAAATTGCATATGAACAAAATGCCATTAACTGAGAGGGTCCAGTTACACTGTTAGTAATTAAATTCATACATGATGAAATAAATGTACTCAGTGGACAAGAAAGGAAGCCAGTGAGTCTGTGATAATAAATGTACACATATGTATGATTTGCAAGTAGTGTTACAATATTCCAGTGGTGGTTGGGGTCCTCCCTGTGGATATGAAATTTAATATCTGCATACAGAACATGCTGTTTTACATAATCAGAACAGAGGGAAAACATGTTAACAGGAAGAAACAAATAAGGCATTCATATTGTAATGACAATATTACACCACAATAGTATGCAGGTGATCAGCCTTGTGAGTGAATGTTCCCAAAAAATGTGCATGTATTTGCTAGCTGCAGAAAATTGCTTCATTTCCTGGTATGTGTAGAGACATCCAGTAACTGAAAAGAGGGGCACTATGCAACTGCTATTTAACAAAGATAAGAGAGGCAAATGTCTTCTATAAAATACATGCTAATACGCAAATACCTATTACATATATATATATATATATATATATATATATATATATATATATATATATATAGAGAGAGAGAGCGTACTTTTATTAAAAAAATAAAATGCATATAGCCAATCTTCTCTATCTGTTATTTTTCAAATAATATCAGTTTATTTAGTCTTTGATGACCCTAACGACATGACAAATATCAGATTTTATTTCCTCATTCAACATACTTGTTGACCTAAAGCATGATATGGTATATGAGGCAGATAGGAAGCTATCTAACATACAAAGCCATTTCATGACACGTCTGTGCTTATATGGGTTCATGGGTTTTACTACGTGCAAAACCCAAGCAGATCATCATTAAGCTCAGCTACATCACCCATACAGTGGGAGATTAGCAGCACACCCTATAAGGTAGACTTTCTTTAGACATTCTAAGTAAACATTTGTGATCACCCATCCAGTCATCCAAACTGTTTTTAAATGTTGCTAAGGAAGTGATCTGAATCTTAGGAGTAAACAGCGTAATCCTGAAATGGGAGATGCATTATGTTGATTATACGTCATACCTTTTGGTGTTGATGATGTGACAGTAAAGATGTGTGTCATTAGAACACGTGTTTGCTTTATCACTGGATCTATTTTGATTACAGATTTCAAAGAGTGCCAGGCATTCATATTATAGATGTCTAAGCAAAGATGACTCCTTCAGGAGTCTGCATGAAACTGACTAGAGGGGCAGAGATTTAATCTATTACAATAGAAAAGGGTACTGAGATCTGAGATTTCTGGTGAAGCAGTTTTGAGGCTCCTTATGCTGGCTTAGGTGCTTAATGAAGTACATGCTAATGACTGCATTATATTTGTTGATGAATGATAAAGGAGATGACATAACATTGATTGTGTTCTTAAGAACTGTAGCAGACCTTGCAGCTTCTGTCTCCTGTAAAATTATAACCTCTATAAAATGATGCTTAAAAGGAATTCATATAGTGTGAAAAACCTAACCAAGTCTTTGTAGGCTTTTACCTAAAGCATATAAACTCTGTGTTTAACCACTGATTTCTTTCATTATTTAAATTCCATTCCATGATTAGTTGTGATTTTAATTCTTAGCTCTGTTTCAGTAGCAACAATTAATTTTGTACATTTCAATCACTATTTTATACATGACATCTTTATCCACCTTCCCTTTATTTAATCATACCTACAATTTTCCTTTTCCTTTTCTCCTGCATTACCTGTACCTTCAATCTCAGACTGTGTATGTATACATAAAATGTTCTAAACTTCATAGATAAAGTGCATTACCTAAAAGATATGCATTGTTTTACACTGTACATGTACCTTAACAGAACAGTATTTTAACTCATTCCCTCCAGTACAGCTCTGTTTAGTGTCTACCTTTTAACTCCCAGTGCATGTGGCTTGAAGCTTTAAAAAAAGAAGTTATCACCTTACAGTTATAACAAATATTCACTGACATAGGTCAAATAAGAATATAATCCTCCATGCTTCAAGATAAAATATTCTGATACCTTGTATGTAACATGGTTTTGGAATAATTAATGCAAATATAAAAAGCAATATTTGACACCTAGAGGTGCAGTAGAAGGTAACAGCAGAAACACCTGGAGGCACACTCAGCTGCAATCTTACTTATCTGATCCATTGAATCAACAACATGGTGGAGGCAGTCATGCACCTCAGCCAGTGCCACATCTACAACCCTGAGTATTTGTGTGGAGCACCTACGTGAAAATGCCTGTGCCTCCATGATAGCCCTAGACATATGTTGAGTGCCACGGGAAGAAATACCTGGACCAGGTGAAGGAGGGACAGCAGGACACCTCTGAGCACCCCTAACAAATTTCCTGCATGGCACCTCACTCACACCCAGACTCAACAGACACTGAAACCATAGCAGCTACACTTCCCTGATCAATTATCTCTCCCTCCACCTCTCCAATATATGTGGGCTCACTGGAATGTTAGGCATAGACCTACTGGCTGTGGCCGATGGTATTGCAGAGGATGACTATATGTCAACTTCAGTGTCAGATTCAACCACTGCACTCCCTGACTGTGCCTCTGTTTGGCCACCATCATCATCAGAATGTGCCAATATACTGACATCAGGTGGCAGAGGTCCCACACTTCCACTGTCATGATCACCTGTGAGGAAAATCAACAAACACAGGAAATAATTAATACCTACATTACAACTATAGTCCAATATATGCTAACAAACTAACAGTAGTGCCACTATTACAGACAGTACAGCAATACACACAACAGACCTGACGTCAATATCACACGCTAAAATATTTACATATAATGAGGATTCTGAAGAAGTCTCATGTGATGAGATGAAAGCGCGCTAAATCCATTTGTTTTCACATTATTTATTTATTTTTTTGTTATCTCTATCATACTTGTGGATTATCTTTTGGAATAAAAGTGTTGCACCATTTGCCGAGTGTGTTTTGTGGGTCCAAAGCACCAGAGGAGGACAGCCTTTATAGTTACCAGACAACATTTTTTATTGTTTTTGGAATACTTTCTGACCACGGACTTTTGTGCTTATTGGTTATCAGTGTATCGTTGTTGGTACGAGGAGTCCCAGAGGCATGGAAAATCATTCTTTGCTTAGTGAGCTTATAAGGGTAATTCAAACCCACTCACAGAGCACACTAAGTAGTTAACACTCATTGGAACTCAATAATACTATTCCTTGTGGCCAGGGTAGTCCTGTCAATGCTTTGGTACAAGTACTGATGTCTAAAGCAAAAGATGGGAGAATCTACACACCTTCTCCTGTGCGAAGAGGTGAAGGGTTAGACGTCAGTGATTTTAGTGGAGAAAACAATGGACAGGCTAGAGCGGATCGCAGTTCCCATGGCAGACCATTCGAATCGTTCAGGCATGTGGATATGTATAATGATATTAACTTTGGAGAATGGCTTGACAAGTTTTTTTCCCATACCCCAGTGGCAACAAATAGAAAGCAGCCATTACATACAACCTTCAAGGACAAATGTAAGATGTTTAAGAACCAATTGACCAAATACAAGAATTTAGCACTGAACAATTGGTATCTTAATAAATGCATTGAGCTAAACATTGTTCCTAAGGGCTTAAGACTTAACAAATTTCCCAATAATGTTGAAGGAAATAATGAATTTTTTAAAACCATATGAAAAATACTGAATGACTGTGGTATAGCAATATTGAGGGTAATGATTGATAATAATGTTAAAATTATGGAAATGTGTAAAAAAGAAATTGACAAACTACAAAAGGAAATTCGTGAAGACTTGTTATTTACAGTTAAAGACTATAAAAGTATTTATTGTAGAACACTGCAAGATGCTGATTTTTATGTATCAAGAAATTACAAAAGAAAGATGGGTAACTTAGAACGTGATAGGGATGATTACAATGATGGTAAAGCTTATGTTATATTTAACAAAACTAGATACAATAGGTTTGGGAAAATGGACAACTATACAGACCATAGGTGGAGGGGGAAATTACACCATACCAAGTTCGACTACCAGGATGAAAGAAATTATGATAGAAGTGAAGAGTGTCAGGATAATGTCTTAGAACTAGGGGACCCTTCAGGGGAAAGGCAAGGACCAAGACGGTCTGAGAGAATAAGAGATCAGAATCGACAACAGTCCTATGCGGAAGTGACGGGCAACCAGTTCAGACAACAAGAAGGGAGAGGGAAGTACAAGAGATGAACAGGGAGATAGATATTTTATCATCACTTAGTAATATTGATATTTTGAATGAAACAGAGGATTTCAGTTATACTAACAATATTGGTATTACTTGGATGAACAACCAACTTGGTGAAGAAGCTAGTGTAGTGAACATTACTGAAGAAGAACCTCCCAGTGAACTCTTTAGAGAAAAAAGCTATAATATAGTACATACACATAATAATTTTAACATCTACAATTATACTGATTTGGAGGTGACTGATGGATTTTTTGCACTATTTACAAAAGGGTTTACTTTTGTACCATCAAAAAAAAAAAATTGAAGAGATAGTGCTGGATATTAAACTTTTCACTAGGAATTTAAATCTTGCTTGGGTGTTCCAGGACCACCCAGATAAAAAAGAGAATTTATTTAAAAAATGAAGTATATATAACCCCCCTTTACAACAGGATATTTACAATTTTGAAAAGTGTGTTATTAACACGTTAAGAGATGAATATGGTAAGAGGAACAAGAAAAGTTACAATTTAAATAAACAAGAAAGGGAAACATTACAACAATTGAGTAATAATCGAAATATCAGAGTTATGAAACCCGACAAGGGGGGAGGGATAATCCTGATGGACCAGTGGGATTATACAAATAGGATGTTAAAAATTTTGAACACTGATAATAGATATTGTATAATATCCAGGAATGAATTAAATATATTATATCAAAAAATAGATCTCACTTTAGAAGATAATTTATTACAAGGATTAATTGATGTGGAACTGTACAATTTTCTAAAGGTAACTAAACCGGTTATACCAGCAATTTTTGGAATCCCAAAAATACACAAACGAATAGAACCCCCCCCCCCACGCCGAGGCTAGTAGTGACATCACAGGGATCTAAGACCCAGCCATTAGCTATTTATGTGGATACAAAACAAAAAAACTTTCAATTAAAATATCTACATATTTTAGTTGACTCTTGGGATTTTTTGGAAAAATTCATCACCATCCCATTTAATGACAATTTTTTGTTTGTGACTATAGATGTCAAAGATTTATTCTCTTTTATTCCCCACAAGGAGGGATTGGAATGGTTTGAAAAAATGTTAATTGATTTTCAAATGTTGAACACTGATGAATTCAAACTGGTACTGGAGAACATGGAATTGGTTTTGAAATACAACTTTATTTATTTTCAGGGAGATATATATCATCAATTGGATGGGGTAGCGATGGAGTCAGCATGCGCCCCCATCTATGCTAATATTATAATGTTGTATTGGGAATTATTACATGTTTTTCAGTCCAGGTTTAAACAAAACATTGTGAGATATTATAGGTTCCTGGATGATATTTTTATTGTCTGGGAAGGTGTTCAAGAAACTATTAATGAATTTATGGAGGTTTTGAATAGTAGTACTAATTTTTTAAATTTCACATTTCACATTTGACAATAATAAGGATGGTATACATTATCTAGACGTCAGGATAGACAAAGATTATGAAAAGAAGAACTATAGATCTATTATTGTAAGAAAAGAATGCCACTCCAATTCCTATTTACATTATGAAAGTGACAACCCATACTATCCCAAAAAGAACATAGTTAAGGGTCAAATGGTTAGGGTGTCAAGGATGACATCTGACCCTAATGACTTTATTAGAGAAGTTAATATTATCCAGAACATGTTCAAGGAAAGAGGATACCCAGAGAGAATGATAAGGAACATTAAAAAAGAAATTATTAAGAAACGAGATACAGATTATAGACCATTATTGTTGCAAGAGACTAGGGTTAATATTAACCTAGTACATAACATGGATAGATTAAGTAATAACAAAGAAAATAGGGTGAATAGTAACCATGTTTACAGCAAAAGTGAGAGAAGAGGTTTAGATTTGCCACAACTAGTTTTAACCTACTACTATGATATAGGATGGATGAGAAGAAGGATCAATGAGGTATGGAACATGTTCAGTAGAATGCCCACTAGAATACATATGTTTCAACAACCATTAAAATATAGCCTCAGGAGAAACATGAATTTGAAAAATATTTTGAGAGGGGAAAAGGTGATAATCAGGGGGCATGTACTAAAGTAGGCACATACAAATGTGGAAGATGTGCCCAGTGCCCCTTTATATTGGGTGAAAAGGAACTTTATATTCCCAATATAGGGTTAAAACTGAGCAGCTATACTTATTCTAGTTGTTACACCAAGGGGGTGGTATACTTGGCATACTGCAAAACATGTGGGGCTTATTACGTGGGGAAAACTGAGAGGAATTTGAGGAGTCATATTTATGAACATGTCAGGGATATTAATAAAAAGAATGGGAACAACGCCCATTATAGGCACGTTTTAAAATGTACCAATATGAATATAAAATTTGGGGTATTGGAGGAGGTCAAGCAGAGAGAGAGAGGGGTGGTGACTGGGAAACATATTTGGAATACCGGGAGATGACATGGCAAATTAGATTAGATTCATGTACCCATTTAGGAATGAATGACCACATCTCCATCAAACCAGCCTTGAAATTATTGTCATTGAATCCCAAGAAGAAACAATAATATTTTAGCATTTTAAAGATTTCTTATATACATTTTTATACAATTTTTATACAATTTTTATACATTTTTTATACATATTTTAAAAATATATATTAATGTTTACATATTCAATTTTTCATATATATAAATACATATTTATTCATATACATGTTTACATATTTATCTATAAGAGGAGTTATATGTATAATATCAGTTTATATATATTTATTATTTACTAGATACACATATTTACGATTTAAAATATAGTTACATTTATACATTTCATAGTTTTTTTATAATATATATTTATATTTGTATTGTGCTAATATTTTTATTAACTTTCAATATTTAGTAGTTTTTAAAGTTACAGTGTTCTACATATTCAGGTGTCTTGAGAGATTTCCTGCATTGTTTTTGCACATTTACAACTGTTTTACCCTTACTTTCATGAGAGCTTTTATTTATTCATTCAGTATTAGGAGCACTTTGTACAATGTTTTTATTTTTTATTTTATTTCATGTTATTGAATTTAATGGCAATACCACTTTCTTGAACATAGATACTTGTATTATTTATATTATTTACAGTATGAGATAGATTATGAAAATTGTCCCTTGGTTTATTGTTTTTTATTGAGCACCAATGAATAACCAATGAAATGCTAAGAAAGGTTATTTAAATGAGTTGGTAATTCAAAAATGAGGATTCTGAAGAAGTCTCATGTGATGAGATGAAAGCTTGCTAAATCCATTTGTTTTCACATTATATATTTTTTTGTTATCTCTATCGTACTTGTGGATTATCTTTTGGAATAAAAGTGTTGCACCATTTGCCGAGTGTTTTTTGTGGGTCCGAAGCACCAGAGGAGGACAGCCTTTATAGTTACCAGACAGCGTTTTTTTATTGTTTATGGTTGCAAAGTTATCAAACCACATTTAATATTGCGAAGGTTTCCTATTGGTTTTAATAATTTAACTACTTATTATTACTTATTATCATTATTACTGGGGTGGAGCAGTGGTGCAGTGGTTAATGTTGTCGCTTCGCAGCATAGAGGTTCTCTGGTTCAATTCTCGGCTGGGGTTGCCTTCTGTGCAAGTTTGCATGTTTTCTCTGCATTCGCATGGATTTCCTCTGGGTACTCCAGTTTCCTCCCACATTCTAAAAACATGTGTCTGGAGCATTTCTCCCCGGGCCTCCACTGAAAACAGGCTCTGTGGAACCTAGTCAGACTTTCCCAGTCAACAAATGTAAAATAAATAAAAAATATCATGCAAAATAAAAAGACATTTTTCTAATCTCTGCCATGAAGGAGTCATCCCTTTATGTGTAGTGACTTTGACTTCAAACTTTGTCAACAGAACTGTGTAAAGACAGATACCATACTATATGATATAAGTTTTCTGGATGTTTCCAATGAAGAGATGAGTCTGAACTGTTGTTTGTTGCTTACATTAATTAGCAATCCAAAATGAATCTGGCTAAGACACCACTGTGGGGTCTTTCACAACCATAAAGTGCAAATTATAAAAGTTTTCCACAGTTTTGGAGTACACATTATCCATTATAACATTGGATGCTGATGAGAATGCTCAGACTGAATCACTCTTCCTGCAGGCTTTCTGCTTATACGGCCAGATTATTGATAGAAGGACACTGCTTCTGGTGAGTGGGCTTGTTAGCATTCCAGCTAACTGAGTGTCAGCGTTTAGGAAGGGATGGAGTTTGGATGAACTGTGCACCTTTCCTAGGTGAAGGCTGATGGGTTCTACGATAGAGAAGTTGACTTTGTAGATCACCACAAGCAGTGATCAGGGATCACAGAGCTACATCGCAAGTGGCAAAGTGCTGAAGTGCATTCTTGTGAGTTCTGCATTGTCTTTAGATGGCATTCCTGCAGTGAAGGCTTCAGCTATTAATCATATCTTCCTGTCACGCATCACCCACTTACTCTACAAAATGAATGCAAAAATTTTCTCAACAGTACGGGGGGCGCACCAAATATTCTGTTCGTATGTATATATATATATATATATATATATATATATATATATATATATATATATATATATATATATATATATATATATATATATATATATATATATATATATATATATATATATATATATATATATATATATATATATATATATATATATATATCAGACTGCAGCAACTTCTATAATGCATATCATATTTTCAGCAAAACTATTTGTAAAAGTGCTCTATATTCACTGTCATCTCCCATATCATTTTCAGAATAAGTGCATTAGTTTTAACTTTTTTGTGTCTCCTTCCCATTTGCTAATGTCAATATTTGGATCTGCTAGAAAATCAGCATGATCTAAGATAATACGAATGCCATGCTTATTCAGTAGCCTCATGTCACACTGAGTGATATTCAGTCTTTTGAAGTTCGAAAGTAACGTGTTATACATTGGTTTAGCAAGGACAAAATGAAACAGTATTGTAATAGGTGTCAGTTCCTATTAATAAGATAAATATATTTTGTGTATTTTCATTACAGAAGAAATGGTTTTAATGAGGAAGTATGTACTATTATCTAAAAAAAATAAAATATGTTCAGATTTTAATAATTTTCTATTTTTTTAATGTACAGTCCCGGAATAGTTTAAATACTAATAAATTTTGCATTCTGTGGGGTCTGAATCCCTTAAAAGATCCATTTACTGTCTGATAATGTTTGCATTTATTCAGTGGATTAAGTAACACTGTGCACCTGTAAGACCAGTATCAGATACTGTACAATATGTTTGATACAAAATCATATAAAAGAAAGGAAAAGTGAAATATGGAAATGGGGACATTTTGCATTTCTGACTTATAGACCATTATTTTGTTTAGATCGGATAAGGGAGACTAATAAAACTTAAATTCTCTAATCTGTTACATCATTTAATTTTATAACAAAATTGCATAATCCACTAATCATGCTAGGTTACACCACCTCCTCTTAAATTTGCAAGTGCTGGAGAAAAGGTGATGGGGTCTAAGGATAGGAGTTACAGATATTGTACAGAAAGAGCTGGGATAATGTGCAATAAAAGGTGACAACAGAGGGAAGGCATGCACCTGCTGACATTTTTTTCCAGTACCAAACAAAACAATAGCATATGGAATAGACTGTATATTTTCATAAAGTCAGATATAAAAGGTCGAGAGCAAGTCAGAGAAGAATAACACACACTGCATCACCTGCAGTATGCATGGCAGTTCCATTCAGTAGACTAGGCCTACCATCTGGAAGGGCAGCCAGGACCTGCGCAGTTACATGCAGAAACATAGGCAGCAGTAGCACAGAGAAGTCTTGGTATGTGACTGCAATCACCAACCTATGCAGAAATCACATATATGAATAAACTGTGCAACATGTGTACATATTAGATATATGAATTTTGAAGAAAACCTGTGCATATCACTGCATACAACAGGAGCTGCATTATGTTACTATCAAACTTGCTTCATCTCCTTAGAGAATGGTGTTATACACCAACAAAACATAGACATGTGTACATATGCAAGTGTGCCTATGTGTGTGTGTGTGTGTGTGTGTGTGTGTGTGTGTGTGTGTGTGTGTGTGTACACCAGTGTGAAAGAGAATGTGTGCATGGTAGGTGTGCTCCACATTCACATTATTCTAGCCACTGATGCATACCAGTGTGCACACCCCATAACACAATGCAAGGCTGTAGTGCGTGCCCACGCATACACACACACACACACACACACACACACACACACACACACACACACACACACACACACATGCACGCACACACAAACGATTGGGCATGTGCACTCCTAAATGTTGTATTACCCTTTGTTGTGTGCAGGTGTTGCACTTCATTTATAATGCTACTAGAAGAAATATCATCACAACATTAGCAATACTATTTCCCACAAGTGGATCAGTGGGAGCCAACAGTGTTAGTGGTTGGATTAGTACTTGACAGCTAGGTACACTTCAAGTATCTTGTACTGCCATCAGCAAATGCAAAACCTGTCATGTTGTGCCACAGTCTTGCATATGTTCCAGTTACAGATGTTTGGGCATTTGTCTGTCAGAACACCATGGTGCTATCTCCGCATTGGCATTTTGAATGTACATTCAGAGTACCAGACTTTAGTGCAATTTTGACTTAAAATCTTGGTCTCATTGTTCTGTGGTTACATAGTATGCTAGCCACTCCCTTTCATTTGATTGCAGGTCATTCCGGGATCCTTATATTCATATATTTTCTGGGATTACACCAATACTAGGTGACTAGGTAATCATCTGAATCTGGAATCTGCTAATATTAAACATGCAACAAACTAATCTGAATATATAATAGCAAACTATAGCAGAGCACCATTAATATCACTAAAGGAAGTAGAAAACTTCTGTGCAAACTATCTGTATATAAGGAAAAAAACTTACATGGGTATAATTTTAATTGCACCAGCACATATTGGGAATTTACAGTACAAGGTAATCTCAATTATTATTAGGTTTCATAAACTAAATCATGTATAAAAATGATTAAAACTTTTCTAGCGGAATGGCATCTTAACTATTAGACAGACAAACATTTCCAACTGTGACAATACCTTCATAAATTAGCATATACTATCACATGCTAATGTTTAATTTAATAAATTCAAATAAATCATTTGATAGCATTTTATTTTATCCTGTCATAATCAACATACACTTCACAAATTATATTGCTTTTGTCTATTTATTTATTTTATTTTGTTTTATTTTACATTTGTTTACACGGAATATCCGACTGAGCAGTACCCATTTTCATGGGAGGCCAGAGGAGAAAAGCTCCACATAGAGAAAATGTATGCAATAATAGTTTGCTGACAAAATTACAGAAATTATAGAAATTATATTGCCCAAGCCAATGCCTCCTTGGACTCAGCTTCAAACAGGTTATGGCAATGGTTACCATGTCATAATAAGAAAACACTACTTTTTGTTGTTATTTACCACCAGCAGCCTCACTACCCAGGCTCAAAGCCCTCACCTCAGGCATCCTAAATGCTACACTTAAACACTCTAAACTCATCATACTTGGTGACTTTAACATGAACATTTTAAGTCCTTAATCTTTCAATATCTCTGAATTGCTAGCTGATAAGACTCCTTTGTTTACCTAACTCACCTGTCCTAACCAAAAATGCCCTACTAACCACAACCAGCAAAACATACCACTTTATCACAAACTTCCCTTCAAGTGACCATCACTGCCCTACATTCTCCAAAGGCAAGTGGCTCGCAGTAAAGCAAAAGACTGTCCTGTTACTTTTTAAACTTTTATGTCTTGAAAACTACTACAACCAGACACCAAATCTATTGAAAATTCTCATCCATTCAGAAGCTAATTCCAATCAATCCCTGAACTCATCACTCTCTCAGCTAAACTTCACCATATGTCTATATACATATATATATATATATATATATATATATATATATATATATATATAAAAGTCTTTCGGCTTTTCCCATTTAGGCGTCACCACAGCAGAATATATATATATATATATATATATATATATATATATATATATATATATATATATATATATATATATGTATATGTATCTCTCTTTCTCTAAATATATCAATATATCTCTATATATCAATATCTATATCTATAGCTATATCTATATATAGGTAGATATAAAATCCATTTTACTCCTATAACCAATACTATCACTTCATCGCAAGCACACCAAACCAAACCTTCCACAAAACAATAGCCACTACCACACACATTTAAGTTTACTTCTGTACCTTTATGTGGTGACATACATCCCCAATCCAGGTCTAATTACAAATAACTCTTCCACACCTCCATTCATCAAATATGTCAGAAATCCTTATATATGGTAACCTGAAATCTCTAAAGCATTTGTAACAAAATTCCAAATTTTCATGCTTGAGTATGTCAAAACCAACCAGACATTATTGCCACCACTGAGAGTTGATTAATCCCTTACATTAAAGACTCTGATTTCCTCCCTCAGGCTTTCAACTAATAAGGTCTGACAGGCCTCAAAAAAAAAAAAAAAAAAAAAAAAAAAAAAAAAAGAGGTGGTGTAGCACTAATCTTTACCAACATCTACAGTATAGTTCCTTATACAAATCCTGTTCCTCAATTTTCTAATGTGTGTGTGTGTGTGTGTGTGTGTGTGTGTGTGTGTGTGTGTGTGTGTGTGTGTGTACCAGTGTGAAAGAGAATGTGTGCATGGTAGGTGTGCTCCACATTCACATTATTCTAGCCACTGATGCATACCAGTGTGCACACCCCATAACACAATGCAAGGCTGTAGTGCGTGCCCACTGCAAACATCTGTGCATCATAGTTCTTTACTTACCTCCTGGCAACATATCCTAGCTTAGATTTCTACTAATATCAAAAATGAAGCTGTCATCCTAAGTGACGTAAATATTAATTGGCTATACCTTATTCCAACCTACCTTCCCCAAATATTAATTTATTTAACTTCACACAACTCATCAATTCCTCTACTACACCTAATAAGGACAACTGTGGACCCATTTTTATCTGGATTCTAGTCACCGATCCATACAAAATATCTGAAGCTGGCACTCGCCCAAATACCCTGAGTGATCATCTCCCTGCCTTTACCCTCCATACTCCCACCCCCTCTCAAAACCAACACCAATACAAACAAATAAAAAACCTAACTAAATTTAACCCACTTACTTTCAGTGATAGTCTAAAAAGAATAAACTGGCATAACCTAAGAATAGTTCCGCTTGATGACGCAGTTGATTATTTCAATACTACATTGCTCAATACGCGAAATAGTCTAGCATCGCTTTACGTAAAGAAGATCAAAACATACTATGCCTCATGGCTAACCAAGCCTACTAAAGATCTTATGTGCACCTGGGCTAAAATATGGAAACAATGGCAAGCTAACAAAAACACCCCAGACCCTCTAAAAGTTAGACAACTTTGTAACTAGGTAAAAGGACCTGTCAACAAAGATAAGAAAAATACTACTTGAAACTGCAATCTAACCATAAGCAAAACACCAAAAAATTCTGGAACTCAGTTACCTCACTGATAGATCCAGGCACATAAAGCAATCTAAGCCAACATCCTGACACATTTGTTCAAGAAATAGCCACTCACTTTAACTCTTTCTTTATCAATTCTGTAGATGACATTACTGATAATTTTCCCCAAGCAAATCTTGGCATAAATAATACATCACCATCTAAACTCTCCACTTACTCATCCTGTGACCCTAACACCCAATTTTCGTCTACATTGACACTAAATCCCACTCCCATCAGCATAATAGACTACTTCTGAAGCTCACCCCCCCCTTGACAATATACATACACTCAGTATATCTAAAATTTGCAGCAGACTCTAATGACTAGCTGATAAGTATTCTTTTCAGTAGATTCATACAGGAATGCTATGTGCCCAAAATCTGGAAAAAAACATTTATTCTTCTTCGGAATAAAGGTGGCAATAACACTGAAATCACCAATTTTTGACATATCGCTATTCTCTCTCCCATCTCCAAGATCTTGGAAAAACGCATACATATTCAACTGCTTTACTTTCTTCTTCATAATCAGCTCCTGTCTCCTACACAGCATGGTTTTAGACCAGACCATAATACAAAAACTGCCCTCATCATATTCTTCATGGATGCAATAAACAGAGCCCATGATGCTGGTAAAATTGTCTCTACCCTCATCCTATATTTAT
Source organism: Protopterus annectens (assembly GCF_019279795.1). Taxonomy (NCBI): domain Eukaryota; kingdom Metazoa; phylum Chordata; order Ceratodontiformes; family Protopteridae; genus Protopterus; species Protopterus annectens. The sequence goes on from NC_056728.1 coordinate 1,508,520,018, forward strand.
CAAAAGAATGTGATACCATTTCTCACCCTTTATTTCTAACCTAACTATCTATTATCAACCCCTCCCAATCACCATCAAGCTACTTAAAAGACAGACAACAGGACGTCAAATGGCAACACTTCCTCTCACCTTACCTTAACACATCTACTGGAGTTCATCAAGGCTCAGTACTTGGATCCTTCCTATTCAGCATTATCATTAACAATTTCCATTCTGTTATGACCCAGAGTTCTCTCATTCCATATGCAGATGATTCAATTATTGTATGTTTGGCTGACTCCTTCTCTGACTTGCAACTTAAAACTTAAAATGACCTTCTCTATCACTGAAGCTTGGATGTTCATTGACCATCTACCCCTAAACTCAGAGAAATCAAAGCTCATATTATTCACTCCTAAAAAACAACTCCATGAGACAAAACAATTTATTCTCAAAGTAAAGCTATAACCAAAGTTTTTAGCCACACAAAACTTCTAGGAGTCACTATTGATGAGCACCTAACATTTGATATTCACATACAACATAACATCAGAAAAATTTATCAAAAGCTTAGAATTATCTACAGGCATAAACATTTCCTAAGCCCCTGTTCTAAACAAATCCTTGCCACCACATTCTTACTCCCCCAATGTATCTACCACGCCCCTCTCCTTACTAACCTCAAAACCTCACTAAAAGATAAGCTCAAGAATTGTTACAAGATCACAAAATTTGTTACCAATTTCAAATGTTCAACCCATCACTGCAATGCTCTACACTCCCTAAAATAGCTTGAGCTACCACACTACCTCACCTACTTGCAATTAACCAAAGCACACAAAATGATCTTTAAGCCTTCAGATTGTCCTGCCTTCAGCTTTATATTTACTCTTTACTGCCCAAAGAGGGTCCTTAGTACTGAAAATCAGAAATATTTGCAGGTTCGTAAACCAAATCTCCCTCGCATCCAGCTCCTCTATTCCTGCTCCCTAACCAAAATTGAAATGCTCTGCCTTTATCTATTAGAACATCCTAGAATCCTGCCTTCTTCAAAACTTCATTATGTGAATACTTTTCTTCTATCTGGAATTGTACCTGTACTCAGCTTCCTTAGAATAATTATTATAAGTCATGTCTTCCTAGCTCCTTTCATAATATGTTCATCGAAATCCCTTACTGTTCTAATTCCTTGACAAATCATGTATGTCACATGTTGTTACTTGTATGCTAATATTTTACTTGTATGCTATTTTTTTCTGTCAGTTAAGTGTTATTTTTACCTTATGCTTTACTTCTTAAAAGTCCCCAATGTTTGTATTCACCTTTGCTTATACTGTAGAACTTTTTTCCCAGGCCTCCACTGAAAATGGGCTCTGATTGGCCCAGTGGACTTTCCCAGTAAACAAAATGCAAATAAATAAATAATTTAAATAATTAAATAAATATGTTTATATATATATATATATATATATATATATATATATATGTGTGTGTGTGTGTGTGTGTGTGTGTGTGTGTGTGTGTGTGTGTGTGTGTGTGTGTGTGTGTGTGTAAATATATACTCATATGTGTTTTTGATATATATTTACTGTACTACAAAAAAAAAAAAAAAGCTCAGCACTTGTCTTAAAAGCATCTTCTTTTCAGGTTTAGCACTTCTGTATTATACAAAGTCCCTCACTAGCGAACCCCCCCCCCCAGGAGTACCCACTTCCTTACTAAGTCCTCTCTTATTCAGTTACACCCCTAACTTCTTAATTTCTCTAGCATGTCGAAGGGCCAGATGCTGGCGTCCTCCCTGTCCAGTTGGTGAATCTGGGAATATTGAGGCAATGTTACAATTGCCTCATGTACACAGACAACCCTCTCCTCCTCCCACATAACACAAATACTTGCGAGAGATGCAGCTATTTGGCCAAACTGGAGGCTGAGCTCTCTCAACTCAGGACTGGCAAGACCAGACAGGAGGAGAAGGCAACTACACACACCACAAAACCAGTCTCACATAAAGCTATCACAACAATGAATCAAACTCATAAACACACAAAGACATACTCGGAGGCTCTGAGCAAAAATTTACCTAAACAGCAGAGGCCTCCAAAGCAGACACCCAAGCAACTGCCACCTCATGACACACCACAGGCAACACATAAACCACAAAATCAGTGTGCAAAGCAGTCACAGCCCTTAAGGCCAAATACAACACCAAACATATTTGTCATAGGTGACTCCATAGTCAGACACACTGACGTCCCACTCACCAGGCTGAATAAGGAGAGGGTCACAGTAAGCTGCCTATCGGGCGCTAGAATCCGCCACATAACACAAGCACTCGGGTCACTCCACAGCAAGTACAAATATGACACAGTCATTGTCCATGCTGGTGTGAACGACCTGAGACGTACCTCCCTGGACTACATGAAAAGAGACATAGAAGAGCTCTCTGATTATGTAGCCCAGGCAGGTATGACCCTGACCCTGAGCAGTATCCTTCCTTCACCAAGAATGATGCCACAACATAGAGACAAGATGATCAGCTTTAACAATTGTCTTAATTTCTGGTGTCATTCAAAGGGGATCCAGTGTCTGTCTGCCTGGGATGACATGCTTGACAAGCCACGCTGCTTTGCAAGGGACGGCTTGCACCTGTCACCCCTGGGATTCCGGATATTGGCTAAGGCTCTTGCCACCCCCATAGTGCCTTTTTTAGGCAAGGCTCAAATTCTAAACCTACCACCCTAGAAAACAAAAATGGGAAGAAACTAAGGGTAATGCTGCTCAATGCCAGAAGTCTAAATCTCAAAATGCATGCACTCGAGGCCCTTCTCAGTATGGAGAACATCAATGTCTGTGCTGTAACTGAAACCTGGTTCAAGGCTTCTGAGAGCACCCTGGCACTATCAGGTTTTACCTCATATCATGTGTTCCGGCCCCAAAACCCGGACCACACCACAAAAGGAGGGGGTGTTTCCATATTCATCAAGGATACCCACACCTCCAGGTTGGTGGCAATGCACGAAGCATCGGAAACCATCCAGGTGCAATTAACCATAGGCAAAACTGCTCTACAATTTGTAGCATGCTACAGGCCACCCTCTCAAACTCAGGAACCCCACACAGCCTTCCTGAAGACACTGGAGGGTATAAATGTATCTCCAAACACCATTATATTGGGTGACTTCAACTACCCGAATATAGACTGGGAACATTACTCAAGCCCCAACTTTTTAGCCCAAAGGTTCCTGGAGTTCATAAATTCAAATGCCATGGAACAACTAGTCACCGTTCCCACAAGAGGAGAAAATATACTAGATCTCATCATCACAAACATGGGGACAAAATGCTCCACACCCGAAGTATATCCCTCATTGGTGAGATCAGATCATAAACTAATCTCACTGGAAATTCACATGCCGCCCCCACCCCAAACAAAAGACCACAGTGAAGAACTTCTCTAAAGCAAACTTCACACTACTCAAGACTGGTGTGGTATCCTTCAAGGCCCCCAAGCCAGTGGAAACCACAACTCAAGCTGCGGAAGCCCTTACAAATGCCTTCTACAAACACCTCCAGGACTGCATGGATCAGGCAATCCCTAATAAAACCAAGACTCTTTCCACCAAGGGCAAACATCCAGTCTGGTGGACCCCGGCCATAAACAAACTTTACAATAAGAGGAGAAAGCTGTTACATGATAGAGCAAAATCCATAAAAGAGAAGACACCCTTGATCATTATTAGTAAAAAAATACGAGCACTCATAAAATCATCCAAGGCCAACTTTGAGAGAAAAATTGCCATAGATTCAAAAGACAATCATAAGGCCTTCTTCAGCTATGTTAGAAACCTGGGTGGAATCTCCCAGATATGCTCAGAATTAGTCCAAAATGATACAAAATCACTGAACCCACAGACATTGCCAACATACTGGCAGACAGGTTCAGTGCAAACTTCACCCCTCTCCCCAAAAGGAGAGATAACTATCCCAGCGGAGTGTAGCCTCCCAGACATCTCAAATGTGCAGGTAAAAGCTGCTCTCTCTAAAGCTAAAAACACAGCATCAATGGGACCGGATGGTGTCCCCGGCTGTGTGCTACATGAACTCAATGAGGAACTAAACCCGCACATAAGGCAGCTGTTTAATCTTAGCCTTACCACAGGATACGTGCCCAAGGAGTGGCGTACGGCAACTGTGGTCCCACTCCACAAAGGCAGTGCCTCTACGGACCCTGGTAATTACTGCCCCATAAGCTTAACAAGCCTGGTCTGCAAAGCTATGGAGAGGATCATAATGGAACTCATAAACAAAGACATAGGGGACTTGCAGACATTGGACCCGACCCAGTTTGGCTTTGTCAAGGGCAGATCATGCCTTTTGAACTTGGTCGACTTCTTCGAAACAGTCACCAAGGCCATTGATGAGGGAAAGGCAGTCCATACAGCCTACCTTGACCTTGCAAAAGCTTTCAACACAATACCCCACTCAGGTATTATAGAGAAACTTACCAGCTTAAATGTAAACCCATATGTCACAAGATGGGTTGCAAACTGGCTAAAGGACAGAACCCACAGGGTCAAGCTGGTCACAAGTGGTGTCCCACAGGGCTCAGTCCTTGGCCCCCTGTTGTTCGGCATCTACTTCTCAGAAGTACAGGCAAACATAGGAGGACTATGGCTGACAAAGTTTGCAGATGACTGCAAACTGGGTGCCATAGTGGAAAGTACATCGGACACAGATATCCTTCAGAGGGGTCTCACGGAAACTGATAGCTGGTGCCAGAGCCATGGCCTGAAGTTAAATGCCAAAAAATGTATAGTCATACCCTTCGGGAAAAACAAGGTAACCCCAAGCTACCATATAGGTGGCAATCCACTAAGCACAGAAGAGGTTATCAGGGACCTGGGGACCCAAGTTGACAGTGGCCTTTCTTTTGACACTCACATCGCTAAAGTGGTTAGAAAGACCTTCTACATTGCCCACCTGATCATGAAGGGATTCACATCCAGATCAAGTGAGGTCATTGTTCCCCTGTACTCTTCACTTATCAGACCAATGATCGAGTACAATGCCCCATTCGGGATGTATCTCACCCGACACCTGCAGCAATTGGAGTAACCCCAAAAGGTCCTCACCAAAGGGATAAAGGGATTCCAAAATCTGTCATATGTTGCCAGACTGAAGAAACTCCAGCTCTATTCAGTCGCATACCGTCTGCTCAGAGGTGACCTGTGCCTGATATACAAGGCCATGTCCAACCCGGAATTAATGGACATGCTCCACCTCAAAAAATCCAAATCTACCAGATCCACTAGAGCAAGCAACTTAAACCTTAGCACGGATATAAATAAGACATGCTGGAGGGATAGATTTGTCACTCAGAGACTCCCTATGCTGTGGAATAAAATCCCGGTCCATGTGAGGCAGAGCACCTTGCTGGCTCTGTTCAAGAGAAATCTTGACCGGTGGATGGGAGATTGTAGGTTTACCCCGGGAATCATCTCTGTGTCACTGCTGGACAGAGGCAAAACAAACTAATGGGCACAATATTTTTTAACATAAGGGGTGGCGTAAGCCACAAAACTTTGGGCTAGGCTTATAAATGCCTTAGGGCAGATAGCCTAGTATAAACCTATATATATATATATATATATAGATACAGAGAGAGAGAGAGAGAGAGAGACAGGTGTATGTGTGTGTGTGTGTGTGTGTGTGTGTGTGTGTGTGTGTGTGTGTGTGTATATATATATATATATATATATATATATATATATATATATATATATAGATAGATATAGATAGATACAGATATAGATAGATAGATAGATAGATAGATAGATAGATAGATAGATAGATAGATAGATATGTATGTATATATGCAGTGGTCTGTAATTTCTGCTAGCAGGCACAGTCTTGCATGCCATTACTCACTGAGGATCTGTGTCATCCAGCTATGCTTACTATTTCATGGCCTTCATTACATTAATTGTATTAATTGCTACTGCATGGATAGACACACCATGCAGAAGCTGATTAATGTGTCACTTGATCCAAAGGCCTATGGGAGTCATGGTCTAAAGCATGAGTGGCTTTCATTGTACTAGCTATAGTGGCCTTTTGGCAACAAATGGGGGGGACAGTGGGGATAACCCAGTCATCTTCCTCCTGGATACTCCACCATTTCCTTAGTGCTATGCTACGGCATGTGGATGGAGCATATATTCTTTTCTCATACTGCAACATTATGAGAAACTTCTATGATATAGCCTGTTTCCCTGAGATAATTGGGTCATAGACTACACCTGCACTGAACTAAGGACTCCAACCTAGTTTGCTCCGAATAAGGTATGTGAACTGTAAAGATTACCATGCCATTAATTGCTAGGCAGTCTATAATGTACAGAGTATAATCTACAATGTGCCTGTAGCATAATCAGGCAGTAACAGTGACTCTCACATATGGTACACACATGCCTTGTATTTTTTTTTTGTGGGAGTATCTTTCCCCCAGGAACATCTCATTGTCATTGATGGAAATCCCCTGGAGCTATGGTTGGTGATACTAATCAAAAATCAATATATCATGGCAGATAAGAGGTACAGTTATATCCTATCACATCCTGACATCATTGACGGCCATGTGTTTGTGTAGTTGAATGTATGCTTTTGCCGACCGAATTGATCTGTTGGTGCCACACAGAATGAGTCTGGCACATATTCAAATATATTCTCAGTATGCACACTTTTACACAGCATAATAATGAAGAAACTGTAGCAACAGGGATGGCTTATGCAGGAGGTAAATTTCCCGCTATACCAGGTAGTGGAGGACAAAACTGATGAGGACTCAATGAAGGATCAAATTTAATGGGAATGACTGTGCTAAACAAATGTGGGTGCAGTGTGACATGGCTCAGTAACAGGTGATGGTTCTCTCATAGCTTTTGTCCAGACTAATGTGGATACCCAGCATTAAAGGTGATACATGCAAACCCATAACCAGGCTGTGGTTACCAATGCACAGTATGGCCAAATTGAGTAGCAGACATAGGGAAATCTAGTTACAAATTACAAAGTGTAGAGCACAGTTATCATTTACTTGGGTGAGAGCAGACCTCTTCACTGTACTTATTTTAGAGGACTGTACTATTTTCAAGCTTGATTTATTCCTTCACATGATGCACTTATTTTGGCAGTCCATTCCTATTTTCAAACTTGATTTACACTTTCACATGATGCACCTGTTTTGCACGAAGGTACCTATTTTCAGACGATTCATTACTTCATATGCTGTACCTATTTTAGAGTATGCTCCTATTTTCAGGCTTGATTTACCCTTCTCACAATTTTCCATATCCTCCCTCACCACATATAATTTTGAATCTGTTTGTACACGACTGCCATACTGTTGACACCAGTAATTTACAGAAAAAGAGCCTCCATATACTCCCTTTGTCAGAAGGGAAAATAAATGACTTGGTGAAGTTGACAGATTTTACATTGTCTCCTTAATAATATGATTATATTTTTGTGTCACTTTTTCTACTCTAATTTTTTAGACTTATATTTTTAAGTAGTATCCCACACCCTTACAGGACATGAGAAGCATACTTCTCAACTGTCCAGATTTAAACAGAATTTCTCAGTTTTTGAGTTTTACTTTTGGTTTGTTCCTCATAAAAGTTATGTTTTTCTGACAAATCAGTGAGGACTGAAAGCACAGAAGAATGATAGATATTTGAGTTTCATACTTTATATTCTTCAGAAAATGCATTCTAACTCAAAACCTGTTATTCTGGTAAAAGTGTAAGTTTATATGAGCAATATTTAAAATGTATCCATATATTTTGCATTTGTCCCTCATTATTTTTGTCTTTGTCCAAATGTTTCTGCTAAAAGGTTGAGTGGCATGGTGAGAAGAGTTATCTACTATTTGGTATTCAAATTTTATGCCTACTGGTTGCCCACATTCTTGGGTGGATGCACCTGCATATCAAGAGGCTTTGTATGCATTTTCAGAGTCTGTGAGTTGAGATGTATGGATGAGGTGGTAGGTGAAGTGTGTGGTGTGTTCCACAGGGAAATGTGTGTGTGCCATTCTAACTGTAATGTACTTTGGGCAGTGTATATATGTTATGGCGTGGGTTGGATACTGACATAAAATGCTCAGGGGAGGGGGCACTGTCACTTTGTGTATGTATGTGGAACTGTGTGTGTGTGTGTGTGTGTGTGTGTGTGTGTGTGTGTGTGTGTGTGTGTGTGTGTGTGTGTGGCCTCAGCAGATGCTGCAGTACTTTGACATAGTCTTCTGAACAGGTTCAGGCCACCAGCAGAAGAAGTGTGAGCATCCCTTACATGCCCATATCATTTCAGCTGCATCTCTTTAGTGTTTCCTTGCAAGTGACAAACCATTGCCTAGAAGAAGGCATGCTACATGAACATAACGAAAAAGCAACACCAGACATGTCATTAGTATTAGCACCATGCCATCATGGATGCCCTTCTCTGCTTGCATGCTTTTCTGCAGTAGATGCTGAGGGAGGAATGCATGGTATTGCATGTGCTTGGCCTCAGCCTCCACATCAATAATAATCAATTATACTAGACTCGCATTTGGAGGAGCAATGTGACCTCATATGAAGCATGTGATTAATGGATGGCCTTAGAATTACCAACAGATACCAGACATACCCAGGATGTGAGACATATGGAACATGGTCTCCCACAAATCATCACATATACTCCATACAAGACAAACAATCTCTGCAAAAAATGTGGTTTTGATGGTCTGTGCCTCTGTGATGGCACCATATATTCTCTGTGTTGTAAACACTGAAACAGCTAGAAAAGGGGTTAGTTCCCAAAGTATCTATAGCCACTCCTATGCTTACCACTCCTGTCTTCCCCGTACACTGTCTGCAGGTGTTGTCTGGTGGAGTGTATGGGTTGCCATATATGTCGACTGCATGTGTGTATGTCTGTGTGTGTGGCCATGTCTGTACACACATGTGTGTGTGTGTGTGTGTGTGTGTGTGTGTGTGTGTGTGTGTGTGTGTGTGTGTGTACTGTTTAGCGGTGATGTATAGGTCTTACAGTCTTTTCCCTGCTTTCCCCTCAGAGGTGACGAGGTGGGGCTTGGTCCCCCCACAGGGAATCTGAAGTCACTGATACAGACAGTGACCATGAGGATAGGTGTACTGAGGCATAGGCAGGGTTGTCAGGGGCTGCCACTGGGCCAGCAATTGACATCCCACACGTATCCACCCCATCCATGTACAGAGTCACACTGCTACTACATACCTCATCATCGTTGGCCTTAGCTGAGGGACAGTCTATGCTTGGCATTGGCCACGACAGTGTGGTATCTATGGCATGTGTGTCAGGACACAGCAGCCATAGCCAGATGTCTGGCGGGGTATCACATGCTTACAACTGCTTTAAAGTGCCTTAATCACTCTGTATCCAATGGGCCATGTTCTGCCCAGCAACAAAATAAGCAGCTCTTGCAAAGCTCAAACCAAAGACCCTGCACTCCCTAGACAAAGTGATGTATATATTAAAACGTTAACAGGTACAACATATCCATATATGTGTGTGTGTGTATATATATATATATATATATATATATATATATATATATATATATATATATATATATATATATATATATATATATATATATATATATATATATATATATTTTGTTTTATTAACTCTATATACATATATACCACTATATATGCACATATATACATGCATATGCCTAAACCGACACATATATGTGTCGACACCTATATGTCTACATGTACACAGCACGTTATATATGTGTATACAGATATATATCTATGTAGGTATATACAGACATAGTTATATATCGGTTAGCAGATATATATATCTATATAGGTATATATGGCCATAAATCTGTAGATAGCAATTGCAGATTAACAAATACACATATCTCCACATGCACCATTAATGGGGTTGAGAGGCCCCACACACTATACATTTTGTACGAATAGGCATCCCCCCAACAGCAAAACACATGCACCCTGCAATACACTACCAAGTACAGTCTGTCTCCCTTAGGACATATAATATGTGGAAGCCATCCCCAGGATGCAGATACACAGACACAGATATGCAGATACAGATATACACACATATATATATATATATATATATATATATATATATATATATACACGTGACTACACATAAACACGCAGATATATGTGCAGTAAGATACATGTGTAGAAGGTGCACACAATATGGAACAGCCAATATGCCTACAGTTAACACCTGAACAACTGGACACTGTATGGGCCACACATACTGTCAATCTTTGCCTGCAACATATACCCATAGAAAGGTCATAGGAAAGACACCACACACAGGTTTGCAGAATTGGGAATCCTTTAATTATGTACTATATCAGTTCTATATGCCATGTCATATAGCTGTTCAGATACTGACAACCATATAAACAGAGTACTGCAACTGTGAAACAGTTACCCTAATACAGTAGTCTGGAAAGGTTCACAGCTGTTTCTGTCCAGGCCAAGCCCTTCAGAATGTACAATAGTGAAGACAGACTGAGCCACAGGGTACCATGCAATCAACAGTATGTCCTGCAGGTGTGTAGTTCAACAGCCTCTATCTACACTCTGTACAAATTCCATAGGAGGTAAAGACGTTTTGTGATCAACTGGGTTGTAACCGGTACATAACAAGGCATAACAAACAGAACAGTCTTATGGCAGAAGGCAGTAGGCTTGCAGTACCCCATGTCATGTAAGTAATGTCAATATAGGTGAAGTATACGGTACTGTACATTCAGATACCTTGTGGCAACTCACCCCTGATACCCCCACATTTTTTAACAGCCTAGTTGATTTATGGTGCTCCCCAATAAGACTCAATAATACAGGTCCATATACTAGTGTTACATACACTGGCCTCTGCAGTGCATAATGGCACACATGTGTTGTGTAGGTTACGCCCACACATATATGGCCCAAGCCCCACAGTATGTGTGGGGGATACAACAGCAGTGGACTAATGGCAGCAATGGCAGTGTGATATACAAACAGCCCACTACAGAACAACCCCCAACAGCATGACATATGTGCAGAGCTTGGTATGTAGATGGAGAACAGAGGCTGGAACACAGGCACATATGTGGAACACTGTTGCCATACACTAAGCAAGTTGCTGGTGTTACAGGATAGTCTGCAACATACCCTTAGTCAGGGAGTTGAGGTTAGAAATAGAAATGGATGTAGTCATGTACTGATAACACGCAACACACACACTGCCAACATAATATCTGACACAGGACCTATGTGGGGGACGGACAACACATGATAGGCATACCTCTGTCCAGCAAGAGGACAGGCCCACAGTAGTGAGCTATGCAGACAGACTGCATTCCAAGGTACACTAGTATGTACACACACAGACCCTGTACTACCAGTACTATGCAAAGCATAACACAACTCTACTCATATTCTGTCTGTAGTTCTTGATCTTCCTACAAATATGTGGCCACTCTGAGTGTGCAGGTTCTCCTGTAAGTGGTATTGCTACCTGCTCTCTGTATTACTGATGCCCAAACACAGGAAGGATGTCCATCACACAGGAAATGTAAAGGGACCATGCCCACATGCTGTAGGGATTTATAGTAGGTGGTTGTCATGACAATGGTAATTGAATGTAGTACACACATGTAATTATATATATATATATATATATATATATATATATATATATATATATATATAGATAAGTATATGTACATATATTTCCACCATATTTTCTGAACATAGAGTGTAGCCATACCCCAGCCCCTACAGTCCCAAAGTCGTAGTGCAAGGGAATGTCAGGTATGTATAGCAGGTATATTACTAGACTGTTGCTACTGTCATTGGGATTGTCTTCATATACATGGTGTGCGTGGATGCTGACATCTGCTCTTAACATGTGTGCCATTGTCTAGTGATAGACATCCTAAGGAAATCATTGTAAAGTACTGCTGCTAGCATCTAATGCCCCTGTAGAGTGCAGCACAGATATTGGCCAATATATGTGGAACTTTGGGCACACCCTGTACAGTCCAGAGATATACACATAATCCCATAGTGCACAACATGTGTACCAGGCCTGACAATATGGATGTAGACAGCCATGCAGATGGGTATAACACATAATGACTGGTATATATTTGACACCATAGGTGTTAGATTCATACATTCCTGTCTGGCATGATACATAATGACTGCTGGCACAGGGGTGCCATGGACACATACTACCCACTAGATATTGACATACATCTGTACAGCATCCCATTGCTCTGTCTGACATACATGACTTTTAAGGGGGGCCTGGTAGCAGTACATCTGGCAAGTATCTGCACATGACTTCCCACTGATTAAGTTCACTGAGCTGCTAGGCATGTAACAATGCACTGGGCACGCTACAGACAGACTGGCTCAACACTGGCCTAGATCTCGTATAGGGTAATGCACATGTACCTGCATATATAGCAGACTCTACAGCCTTGTCACAGCACAGGGTAAGATATACCTGTGTGACAGTGCATAACCACAACCATTGTGAACACAGCCACAGCCACATATGTTAAGCTAGCATAATATTACAGTATATGGATTACCTGTTCTACACCATCCTCATATGTGCCACTCACAGAATGACCCTACATATACTGGGCTACTACACAATTTGATCTGATGGCTGTCTGTGGTATGGGACATGTGTGTGTATGGTTCTACAAACATGTACAGAAAAATGGTACCAGACAGTGGGGCAGCATGTGACATCTGATAGAAGGGGAGCTAGAACAATGACATCTGCCACAGTCCTGTACACAGGCTAAAGTACATATTAACAATACAAACACTACATACATTCACCATCACTACACAGACTTCAGTACTGTACAAACATGCACAGAATGTCCAGCATATGTCATGAAATATGACCCCATACTGTACATGACATCTGATATATCACTGGCTTTTTATCAGATATGATGACAGTATTTATGGTGTACAGCAAATATGCACCACTTCATGCATGCCATTTGTACAAAGGTTGACAGAGGTGTGGCTGGCAGCACATAGACATGGCCAGTATAGACATGTTGCTGTGATAACCTCATATATTTTCCATTGTAACGGGGTTTGTTGCAACATATGTCCTATGAGGGATATGAAGTCAGTAACTATCACAGCCTTCACAATCTACAGACTGCAATCCTCACACTACCTTCTGAATTCCACAGATAGATGCACTGTGGCTAATACATGAAACCAAAGGCACAACACTGCCCAGTCTGCAGATGACCCTGCAGATGGGGATTTCTCATATACATGGAACTACCATGGTAGGTATTACAACATGTACGACAGGCATATCCAGACCAACACTGTTAAACTAACATTACTCCAAATGCAGTATAGCAGCACTTACAGTCTGCAGTCAGGTCAGGCACACCCCCTCCTGTTTTTTGCCCTCTTTCCACACTGTATGTTGTTAGAGGTAAATCCCCAATCCATCTGAGATGCTGTTTGCCAAACAACAGATCTAGTTTCTGCTCAAAGTGACTGAAAACGGTCAACACCACCATGATGTTCCTAGGTATTGGAGTGTGTTTCCATGCAATTAGCTATGGGAATGTTACCACAGCTGTTCCACATGCAATCAGCAAGGGGAGGGCTGCAATTCATTCAGAGGCCAACAGCTGATGATGAGCATCACATAAAATACACGTGCTGCTGCCTAAACAAGGCAGGTGTGGGTCTCCACATCCATCAGAGAAGGAGTGGGGGAGGCAGACAGAGGCAAATACATGTCAGGGAGGGGTGGGAGAGTAAAACTGAAGCATGTTTGTGTCACACACCTACCAGCACAGGTTATTAAACCCCCGACAACTATGTAGTGCTATCACAGTTCGATGCAGTTATTGGATGCACCACATGGGTTACCTGATGTGGAGCACTCAGAACATATATGCGAGGGTGAGTGACATCTGCAACAGGGATATGATAGATATATGGTAGGTGTACACATGCCTGTCTGCATGAACAGGTGCCAGCGTCAACACAGGCACACTCACACAGGGACACACACATATTGACACACTTGACAGGGCCAGGACTGCAACTCATCACTAGTGGGATTGCCACAACACATCAATGTGCATGTATCACATGGGTCATACGGAGGCAGTATAGGTAAAGAGTATGAGGAGGTGTCAGACATCAGAAAGCATGCTTCAGTATGCCCTAGGGGTTGTAGTGAGTGTGGATATGGACATACGCACCATACAACACACACACACACACACACACACACACACACACACACACACACACACACACACACACGAACACAAAGGGTGCAAGTCTGCACGGGTGTGTGGTGGTCAATTGTGCCAGCATGACTGTACAAGAGTAGGTGATGGGTATTCCTTGGCATCAGGCCACACGACAATGGTCTGCATTGTGGCTCAGGCCTGTAGTTACTGCATTTGCCCACACAGGTGGGTATTGCATCCTCCATCCAATCACCTGGGTGACTATTGTGTGTGGCCAATGCTGTACATCACATGTCATGTATGTGTTTCTTAGTCCATGACATTGATGGTGACTGGGATGTGTACACCTCACACATGCATGTACAGTGACATGTGAAACTGTACCTGTGGTGTCTGGTCCATGTTGTGAACACAGATTATCATCAGATGTGCCAATCTTGCCCACCTGTGGCAGGAACTGGTAATGGGTAGCAGGTTTACCCAGCACCTACATTGATAGCATGCTAAAAGCATTCCCTGATGTCAGTGTCATCTGTCATACAGGGCATGTTGTCAGGCATGGTAATTCCATTGTGAGTCACAATGGAAGGCACCACAGGTGGTGCAGGTGTCCGTTGGGGAACATGGTGGAGGTGCACTGTCTGCATGTACATGCATATTGGACAGATAGGCAAGGTGACATGCCCTCCATAGCCCACTACTATCACTGCATAGTTACTATCAGTGGCCAATATGCGGTGTACTACTCACATATTGGCTTTTGCCTAGGAATGTGTGTGCATATGACACATGGGTTGAGTGTGTACTCTGGGTAATAGTGGGGTTGCTAACTTGGATTGGCTGGCCTTGATGTCACATGTATGGGTATGGCTTTGCACCCCAGCCTCCCAGCTAATTTACATCTGTTATCCCTGTATGGTTGACATTGTGATATATAGTAGGACTACCATAAAATAAGTAAGGAAACCCCCCTCTACATTGCCCACAGGTGTCATACACTCACCTCAACACAGGATATGAGTTACACACACACACACACACACACACACACACACACACACACACACACACACACACACACACACACACACACACTTGTCTTGTCTGGGAATAGAATCCCTACCTAAGTAGTTTATTACACTATAGCACTACACAGTTATTGTACGCACCACAGAAGTTACTGGAGTACTTCTTCTCCAAAGGTGTATTTCACACTGAATGTCATCAGTAGGATTACCAAAGTTGGGCATTTCAACTGTACTGCAAGTGACTAACCTAAAATGCATTGCTTCCTACACAGACAGTGAGATACACCCAAAACATCCACAACAGACATGCGTGGGTATAGAACCCCTGACCACGGCCTATATCACACTACAGCATAGAGCAGTTATAGGTTGCATCACAGGGATTACTAAAGAGCTTGCTCCCCAAAGTTGCATTTCAGACTGAATGACATCAGCAGGATTGGCAAAGTAGGGCATTTGAAATGTACTGCAAGTGAGTAGCCTGTGATGTATTGCTCCATACACAGATATTGAAACACGCACAAAACATTCAGAACTGCCATTGGTGGAGATGGAACCCTACCGCAGTTTTAAATCACACTACAGCAGTACGCAGTTACAGGAAGCACTACAGAGATTAATGGGCTATGACTTTCCCAGAGGTGTATTTCTAGGTGAGTGACATAAGCAGCCTTACCAAAGTTGAGTATGTGAATTCTAAGGCGTGTTAGTAACCTACAAAGCATTGCTTTTTACTCAGTCAGTGACACAAAGACACACAGATTTGCAAACACAGTTGCCAAGTCTGGAGTTAGAACATCTACCTAACTACTTTATTATACTACATCAGTATGCAGTTACAGGACGTGGTATATAGATTACTGGGCTAGGACTTTCCCAGAGGTGTATTGCTAGGTAAGTGACATCAGCAGCCTTGCCAAAGTTGAGTATATGAATTGTACAGCATGTGAGTAGCCTAGAAAGCATTGCTCTTTACTCAGTCAGACACACACAGATTCACACACAGACCCAGTTGCTAGATCTGGGGTTAGGACACCTACTTAACTACTTTATCACACTACAGCAGTACGCAGTTAAAGGATGTGCTAAGGAGATTACTGAGCTATAACTTTCCAAGAGGTGTATTGCTAGGTGAGTGACATCAACAGCCTTGCCAAAGCTGAGTATATGAATTGTACAGAGTGCAAGTAGCCTAAAAAGCATTTCTCTCTACACAGTCAGAGACACACACACAAACACACACTCACACAGTTGCCAAGTCTGGGGTTTTAACTACTATCTAACTAGTTTATCACTACAGTAGTACTCAGTATTGGGACACACCATGGAGATTACTGAGTTACAGCTCTACCAAAGGTGTATTTCACATTGGATGACCTCAGCAGGCTTGTCATAATACTGCTATGAGGAGGGCGGTGTATGCATGGGCCATAACACATTCATGTTGGGGTTGACATGCCACATGCAGGCACTTATGGGGTCATATGCCACAGGTAGGTGTATACAGCTAATAGGTGACTACTTCCTTGTACAGTCATATTGCTCAGCTGGCACGTGCACCGCATATACTGATGGCTAGTATCTGCAGTGAGTGACAACTGCACCTCATGTGTTTGGGGCCCTTTGGCTGTGTGGTGGGTGGGACAGGCCCAGAAGGCTCCTTGTCATGGTCACCCTCTTCCACACATCTATGTCTATCTACCTTTGGCTTATTATAGTGTGCTGTCCTTACATATATGTCTGTATTCCTATCCACTGTGTGTGCAAGGCAGGAGTGGTGCATACTGACATGTGTCTGCACTAAGAACTGCAACTGCCAAATATGTCTGGTCCACTGGTGTTTGCAGACATAGCCTTCATGTGTTTAAGTGTGTGAGCATGCCCAGTATGACCTTTCAGTATGTTGTTGACTGCATACCCAGTATGACCTTTCAGTATGTTGTTGACTGACATTGCCTTCATTCCTCTAAGTGTGTGAGCATGCCCAGTATGTCCATCTATATTGCATGTGTGGATCAAGTCCAGGTAGTTTGTACTGCGGTGCTGACCATTGTGTTGAACACCAACAGGTAGCATGCTATACATCGGTCATTTGGCATTGACTGTTGCTACATTTCTGCATAGTGGGGGAGGGGACACCTGACCTGGCATTATACTTGGCCATTGGCATGCTTCCTCAATGATATGCAGCCTTTATTTGGAGCTGTCAAAGCTCCATTTTGTAGTTTGCAGAAATGTACTCGGTTACTAACTGAGTACACTTCTGAAGACTGCACTCGTCATGTACGGACAGCTGCTGGCTTTCTGGATCACAAACTACCCTCAGTTGCATGGTTTTCACCTGCAAATTAGGGTAATTTGCATACAGAAAAAAAAAATGAAAAGACCAATGGTTAGACCACAGCTGAAGATAAAAATGGAATAATCCACGTCAGGAAATAAATCACTTGCAGCTTCACAGTAGTGCCCTTTATAAAACCAAAAGTTGCAACTGAGATGTAGTAGTCAAGGGAGGAAACGGTTCACTTGCAGTTTCACACCACTTTATTAAACAAGTAGCGCTTTAATCTAAGTCAGCTGATCGCTTCTTCAGACTCATAAAAACAGTTAAAACATTGGTATTTAAAATATGGTTCAACCAATGAAAACACATATAGAACTTTGGCATAGACTAATTAAAATTGCATACATCAGTAAATTAATTTGCCTTATATTCTGCATAAGATGAAATAAAATATACATATAACAGACACATTTTATGTAATAATCCATATTACTTAATGTTTTAGTGGTCTGGATTTTAAAAAAGGTATCAAGGAAACAGCATTGTTCAATCCAGGAGACCTATCTGCCTGAAGTAATAAAATCTATCTTTGTTCGGCTTCCTCTACCATATTCCTTATATCACCTCCCCTCTTACTTTTATTTATTATTTCTAAAACCATGAAATTAAAAATATGTTTCCTATCTTCTTCTTCCACATGTTTTGCTAAAGCACTTGTGTCTTTTTTATTTCTTATATCTCTAAGGTGTTCAAGGATACGTTCCTTTTGACACCTATTGGTTTTGCCTATATAAAAGACATGACAGACAGTGCAGAAGCTGAAATAAACCAAATTCTGTGTTCTGCAGTCAGCATAAAAATCTATATCAATTATAAATCCTAGTGTAGGATGTTTATATGTAGATTTATTATATAAATAGTCACATGCTGTACAATTTCTGCAAGGAAAAGTCCCCTGCCTATCAGATAGGATAATTATTTCATTATTTCTGGATATATAACAGAGTTGCCTTTTTAAGGACCTCTTATTTCTAAAAGAAAAGCTGGGTCTATATTTTAACAATTCTCTCAAGTCAGGATCTGACAATAAAACATTCCAGTTCTTCTAAAAATATTACAGAACCTTCTGATGTCACTTGAATAAGTTATAGGGAATCTAACTTTAAAATCATGACCTTCCTTGCTTTTAACATCTTCTATAGTATTTGAGAAGAGCGGTTTACATCTCCCATCCCTATTTTCAATGGTATATTTAGAGCTTTCATTTATGTCTTTCTTACTATAACCTCTGTTTAAGAAGTCTTTCTCTAATATAGTCATTGTCTTCACAAAGCCTTCATCTGTATTATGTAAGTGGTTTATTCTCATATATTGTCCTTTCACTACATTTTTGTGTACAAATGTTGGATGCATACTAGTCTTATGTAAGATACTATTTCTCCATGTAGATTTTCTATACATCCCTGTTGTAAGTTAGTCTAGCTGTCTTCTTAACCAAAACATCTAGGAACTCAATAGAGTCCCTGGAATGTTGACTAGTGAATCTTAAAAATTCAGTGGTGCTATGTAAGTACTCCACCATCTCTTGCAACTCTTCACTAGTACCATCCCATAACAGGAAGACGTCATCTACAAAACATATATACCATACACTTTTGCCAGCATATTTATTGCTAGCACTTAATGCATGATCTTTTTCCCATGCAGCCAATGCTAAGTTGGCGTAGCTGTTAGCACAAGCCGTGCCCATTGCTACACCAACTTTCTGTAGATAAAACGTGTCATGGAATATAAAGACATTATTTTCTAGGACAATATCAAGCAACTCACATATCAAATTAATCTTAGTGCTTTGAAAAACTTGTTTCAAGGTCAGAATATCACGTATTTTCTCAATACCCCATTTATTCGGTATCACTGTGAACAGTGAAGTGACATCCATTGTCACAAACATATAATTTCTATTAATATTCCTGGTCTTATTATATAACAGTCGCAGAAATGCCTTTGTATCCCTTAATATAGTCTCACATGATTTTAGGACTATTTGTAAATTTTGTTCAATATAAATTGAGATGGCTTCTGTGGCCCATCCTTTACTGGATACAATAGGTCTCATAGGGGGCTGTGTGATGTCTTTGTGAATTTTAGGTAGACCATAAATAATGGGTGTAGTTGGATGGTCTATCTGAAAGTAGTCAAATAATTCCTCTGATACATAATTAGTAATCAATAAGTCAAAAATATATACAGATATCCTGTCAATTATACCTTGTACTTGTCTCTCATTTAGTTCAACATAAGTATCTGTATCATTCAAAAGTTCCATCATTTTCTTGTAATAAAAACCTTATCCATTACTACACTGCCCCCCTTGTCAGCAGGCCTAATTGCAATGCTGTGAGAATCCTTTAGTTCGGACAGTGCTTCAGTTTCTGATTTACTCAAGTTATAAAATCTAGGTGGAAGATTTTTAGCATGCATCTCTCTAATTTCATGTTCACACACATTAGTGAAAGTTTCAACTGTGGGATGTATCTTGGGTACAAAGGCACTAGGTTGTTTAAACATATTATCAAATACATTTCTTTTAAACATGGTTTTAAGTGTTAGGTTACGAGAAAATAACTTCAGCTCTTTTAATAAATCATTTAATACTGTTTTCTGTGCTGGAATAAAGTTCAGGTCTCTATTTAACAATGATGCTTGTGCATCAGTTAAAGAAAAGCTAGATATATTAATTACCAAGTTTTTTGTTGGTTCTTGCTCCTGGTGTTCATATATGCAGGAGTCACTCATTCTCTCTGCTGTAATCGCGTTCTCCCTCTTTGATTCCTGCTGCTCGACCTGTCCCTTATTGGCAGCCTTCTTAACACAAATGGAAGGATTGAGGTTTGTGTAGCTTCCTTTTGCTCCAAAAAAGCTACTGAATCAGAATTAACACTGGAATCCATCCTTCTGTTAGTACAAGCCATTTGGAAAGTTTATTTTGCCATTCCACCATTTTCAAATGTGGGAGGTTCTACACATACTCTCTCTGTGCTGACATCACTGTTCTCACAGGGATTCTGATTTAAAGGGGCAGTACTATGCATATTTGAATTTTCAGAAATCTGTACTGTAGTCATTTTTTTCTACATTTTCTGTACTCACAGCTGTTCTTCTTGGCCACGAAAAGACCTCTTTACATTGAAAGTCATTGAGGTCCCTTTGCAATTTTTTAGTTTTAGTGTTCTGCAACCTCTTATCATAGCCCTGTATACTGTCAGCAAGTTCATCTAATTTACTGCCTAGTACCTCTATAGGAAAATTATTAGTCAGTTGTTCTTGTAGCCTCTTTATCTCATCGGCTAGCTCTTTTTCTTGTGGTTTAAAAAATTCTATAAGCAAATGCATGTAATCATAGCTAAGCTGTAAATTTAGTTCTGCCATTTTTGAAGTAATTCTCTGTAGGTCTCACCATAAGTAGGCATATTTAATACTCTGAGACCTCTTGGCACTATTTTATATTTTAATGATGCTTCTAGATGAAACCTTTGCCACTGTAGCCTTTTAAAGCTATATAACTTATTCTCCAGATCTTTATACAGATCAGTGAACTTCTTATGCATATCATAGTCCACTTGTTCTCTTTCATTCACTGGAAAAATAGGGTTTAGCATCAAGGGGTTGGAGTATATATGTAGTAGTCCAACTTGTTGTTCACATTGATTCTTATTTTTGTCATTACCTTCAGTTACCTTCAGCCTGACATGGCTGAAGGTAATGACAACAATAAGAATCAATGTGAACGACTAGTTGGACTACTACATATATACTCCGACCCCTTGATGCTAAACCCTATTTTTCCAGTGAATGAAAGAGAACAAGTGGACTATGATATGCATAAGAAGTTCACTGAACTGTATAAAGATCTGGAGAATAAGTTATATAGCTTTAAAAGGCTACAGTGGCAAAGGTTTCATCTAGAAGCATCATTAAAATATAAAATAGTGCCAAGAGGTCTCAGAGTATTAAATATGCCTACTTATGGTGAGACCTACCCAGAATTACTTCAAAAATGGCAGAACTAAATTTACAGCTTAGCTATGATTACATGCATTTGCTTATAGAATTTTTTAAACCACAAGAAAAAGAGCTAGCCGATGAGATAAAGAGGCTACAAGAACAACTGACTAATAATTTTCCTATAGAGGTACTAGGCAGTAAATTAGATGAACTTGCTGACAGTATACAGGGCTATGATAAGAGGTTGCAGAACACTAAAACTAAAAAATTGCAAAGGGACCTCAATGACTTTCAATGTAAAGAGGTCTTTTCGTGGCCAAGAAGAACAGCTGTGAGTACAGAAATGTAGAAAAAATGACTACAGTACAGATTTCTGAAAATTCAAATATGCATAGTAATGCCCCTTTAAATCAGAATCCCTGTGAGAACAGTGATGTCAGCACAGGGAGAGTATGTATATACCCTCCCACATTTGAAAATGGTGGAATGGCAAAAGAAACTTTCCAAATGGCTTGCACTAACAGAAAGATGGATTCCAGTGTTAATTCTGATTCAGTAGCTTTTTTGGAGCAAAAGGAAGCTACACAAACCTCAATCCTTCCATTTGTGTTAAAGAAGGCGCTGCCAATAAGGGACAGGTCGAGCAGCAGGAATCAAAGAGGGAGAACCCGATTACAGCAGAGAGAACGAGTGACTCCTGCATATATGAACACCAGGAGCAAGAACCAACAAAAAACTTGGTAATTAATATATCTAGCTTTTCTTTAACTGATGCACAAGCATCATTGTTAAATAGAGGCCTGAACTTTATTCCAGCACAGAAAACAGTATTAAATGATTTATTAAAAGAGCTGAAGTTATTTTCTCGTAACCTAACACTTAAAACCATGTTTAAAAGAAATGTATTTGATAATATGTTTAAACAACCTAGTGCCTTTGTACCCAAGATACATCCCACAGTTGAAACTTTCACTAATGTGTGTGAACATGAAATTAGAGAGATGCATGCTAAAAATCTTCCACCTAGATTTTATAACTTGAGTAAATCAGAAACTGAAGCACTGTCCGAACTAAAGGATTCTCACAGCATTGCAATTAGGCCTGCTGACAAGGGGGGCAGTGTAGTAGTAATGGATAAGGTTTTTTATTACAAGAAAATGATGGAACTTTTGAATGATACAGATACTTATGTTGAACTAAATGAGAGACAAGTACAAGGTATAATTGACAGGATATCTGTATATATTTTTGACTTATTGATTACTAATTATGTATCAGAGGAATTGTTTGACTACTTTCAGATAGACCATCCAACTACACCCATTATTTATGGTCTACCTAAAATTCACAAAGACATCACACAGCCCCCTATGAGACCTATTGTATCCAGTAAAGGATGGGCCACAGAAGCCATCTCAATTTATATTGAACAAAATTTACAAATAGTCCTAAAATCATGTGAGACTATACTAAGGGATACAAAGGCATTTCTGCGACTGTTATATAATAAGACCAGGAATATTAATAGAAATTATATGTTTGTGACAATGGATGTCACTTCACTGTTCACAGTGATACCGAATAAATGGGGTATTATGAAAATACGTGATATTCTGACCTTTAAACAAGTTTTTCAAAGCACTAAGATTAATTTGATATGTGAGTTGCTTGATATTGTCCTAGAAAATAATGTCTTTATATTCAATGACAGGTTTTATCTACAGAAAGTTGGTGTAGCAATGGGCACAGCTTGTGCTAACAGCTACGCCAACTTAGCATTGGCTGCATGGGAAAAAGATCATATATTAAGTGCTAGCAATAAATATGCTGGCAAAATTGTATGGTGTAGATGATGTCTTCCTGTTATGGGATGGTAATAGTGAAGAGTTGCAAGAGATGGTGGAATACTTACATAGCACCACTGAATTTTTAATATTCACTAGTCAACATTCCAGGGACTCTATTGAATTCCTAGATGTTTTGGTTAAGAAGACAGCGTTAGACGAACTTACAACAGGGATGTATAGAAAATCTACATGGAGAAATAGTATCTTACATAAGACTAGTATGCATCCAACATTTGTACACAAAAATGTAGTGAAAGGACAATATATGAGAATAAGCCGCTTACATAATACAGATGAAGCCTTTGTGAAGACAATGACTATATTAGAGAAAGACTTCTTAAACAGAGGTTATAGTAAGAAAGACATAAATGAAAGCTCTAAATATACCATTGAAAATAGGGATGGGAGATGTAAACCACTCTTCTCAAACACTATAGAAGATGTTAAAAGCAAGGAAGGTCATGATTTTAAAGTTAGATTCCCTATAACTTATTCAAGTGACATCAGAAGGTTCTGTAATATTTTTGAGAAGAATTGGAATGTTTTATTGTCGGATCCTGACTTGAGAGAATTGTTAGAAGATAGACCCAGCTTTTCTTTTAGAAATAAGAGGTCCTTAAAAAGGCAACTCTGTTATAAATCCAGAAACAATGAAAGAATGATCCTATCTTATAGGCAGGGGACTTTTCCTTGCAGAAATTGTACAGCATGTGACTATTTATATAATAAATCTACATGTAAACATCTTACACTAGGATTTATAATTGATATAGATTTTTATGCTGACTGCAGAACACAAAATTTGGTTTATTTCAGCTTCTGCACTGTCTGTCATGCCTTTTATATAGGCAAAACCAATAGGTGTCGAAAGGAACATATCCTTGCACACCTTAGAGATATAAGAAATAAAAAAGACACAAGTGCTTTAGCAAAACATGTGGAAGAAGAAGAAGATAGGAAACATAATAAGAGGGGAGGTGATATAAGGAATAAGGTAGAGGAAGCCGAACAAGGATGGATTTTACTACTTCAGGCAGATAGGTCTCCTGGATTGAACAATGCTGTTTCCTTGAAACCTTTTTTAAAATCCAGACCACTAAAACATTAAGTAATATGGATTATTACATAAAATGTGTCTGTTATATGTATATTTTATTTCATCTGATGCAGAATATAAGGCAAATTAATGTACTATGTATGCAATTTTAATTAGTCTATGTCATAGTTCTATATGTGTTTTCATTGGTTGAACCATATTTTAAATACCAATCTTTTAACTGTTTTTATGAGTCTGAAGAAGCGATCAGCTGACTTAGATCGCAAAAGCGCTTACTCTTGTTTAATAAAGTGGTGTGAAACTGCAAGTGAACTGTTTCCTCCCTTGACTACTACATCTCAGTTACAACTTTTGGTTTTATAAAGGGCACTACTGTGAAGCTGCAAGTGATTTATTTCCTGACGTGGATTATTCCATTTTTATCTTCAGCTGTGGTCTAACCATTGGTCTTTTCATTTTTTTTCGCTTGAGGTGTATACCAGGCGTTTATCCAGATTTTGTTTTCTTTCACGTGTAATTTGCATACAGGAGCTTGGTCTGTGCAGGATTAGTCTAAGAGCTCACGTGCACATCTTGGAAGCTCGTTCCTGGATCGTACGTTGGCCATATTGCCGAAAATAGCTCTTAGACTAATCCTGCACACTATAAAGGACTTTATAAATCCAGGGGCATATCTCTAGACCCTTAAGGGAACAAGGGGTGAACTTAGCTAGGCTTATAAGAGCCCTAGAACCATTAGCCGAGTAACCTCCTATGACCTTATGAACCTATAATCTGCACAGGAGGTAGCTGTGGGTATTGTCACAAACAATTGAGATTAATATGTGAATTAAGAAAGGATCCTTGAGAATTAATGCCATAGCATGTTAGACTGATGGCAAATAAATGAGTATGCTCATGTACACATAAATGTGATTAGTCCTATATCAATGTTCTTTGGTCAAGCACAGGTAACATGTATTTATGCACACATAGCACCCTTCCCAAGATCTGCAGAAACTTGTGTACACCACAAGACTCAATGTATGTGCCAAGGTAGCACTCTTATCACGACATTGGCAGAACAAATGTCTACTGCCAAGAAATCCAAAGCTATGTTCATGTGTTTGTGTAACATATAAAGGGATAACACTGACATGAAATAATGGTTGTTGCTTGATGTCAGGTCATTCACACAAAATGAATGCCTGTACTAGAATTTGAACATAAACCTGCACAACTCCTCAAAATAACAAGATATTAATCACATTCATCATAGTGGAACTTTTACCAAAGCTGTTGTATACCTGTGTGAAGTCATTCCATCACCTGTACATTATTTGTCATAATTTGTATCAGCTAAAATTGCTGGTGAAGGCCTCTGCTACTCTATATAAACACACTGTAATTGGTGGGGGATATATTTCCAGCAGAACAGTTGAGGAAATAAAAGTTTGCAGTCACTCTGTGATGGTTTGGAACACTTGCCTAACTGTTGAGAAAATCAGTGCCATAGTAGGATCAATGAATGTGCCATGGAATAAGAGCATCACCAATTGTCACATATGTGGGTATGTGAAAGCATTAAATCATGTGTATGAATCAAGGAATATCTGTCCCTGTAATTACTTACAAAGAAGCTTGCTATGCATCAGATATCTCCTGATGCTATATATACCCTAACACACGTGTAGCCCCCTGCTGTTGCAATTGTGATAGTCGAGCAACAATTATGTACAATATGGATATAATCTTGAACTGGAATACATGCCTTACTTACGCAACAATATACATTACATCATCTCATGTCCTCAGCCCTAAGGAGGTGTTTCACTATAACTGTGATGGAACGACAATCTATTCAAATGACAGCATCAGTCTGCAATATAGCTTTTCCAGTGGAAATGTGGAATAAATTCTTATAAAAAGAAATAAACTCTTCACATGAGCATAGCACATGTGGTTGCCACATGTACAGTGAATGTAAGCATTGACAATGGGATTTGAACTATATAGCTAACATCCCAAGCTAATGAAGATTTGTTTAAACACAATCACAACTACAGATTTATGTGATGACTGTGACACTGCACATTTCAATGGATGACATTACCATTGTGCATTACATTCATGTGTCTATGAAAAAGCAGTTGCACAGTGCACACATATTGTATAGATATACCTCATATAAGAATCCGCAGCCTGTTCTGCACAGTAACAGGAAGATACATACAACCACAGATGCCAGTCATTCTTGTACTCAAACTCCCTACCTATCTACTGAAACAATCTTTATATAGTTTTATATGCACATGCCACAGAAGAAATCTAACTGCACATGAGCCATACTGCATCTTTGAAATGATGACATCAGTTGTCTCATGCAAAGTCTATGTGTGTGCATAAACGAATTACACAGCAGTGTGGAATACAAAATGTTGTCAATACTAAGTGGTGTAAAGCATTTCTGTTTACATTCACACAAACACACACACAGACACACACACACACACACACACACACACACACACACACACACACACACACACACATACACACACACACACACACACACACACACACACACACACACACACACACACACACACACACACACACAGTCAGGAGAGTCTCACTGCTGTATTTGAACTCCCTACTATTTGGCAGGCACACTCTATGAACAACTGTACTTTATGCACACACCAGAGAAGAAATCTTTTTTTTTTTCAAAACAGGTTTATTGTTTTAAAATACAAGAGAAATATCATAACAATTTTATACAAGTAATTAAAAATAGATATGATTATAACATTCAACAAAACAACTAAAGTATTTACAAAGACATCCACTACAATCAGATCAATTAATTAAACTAAAATACCATGCTATTGAAATTAGGATTTTTTTAACAAATTTTGTAAATTTTCCCATACAATATAATAAGATGTTTTTTTCTAGTTGTTCTTGACCTAATTGTGTTTATTTCCATATGGCACACTATATTCATAACATTTTTAAATTCATTGAATGAAGGAGGTGTATCTGAAATCCAATTTCTGGTTATTATTTTCCTAGCCACTGCTAGAATAGACCATAACAAGGGAAGCATAACCTTTTTAACACTTTGAGGTACAGGTGTGTTGAATAATATAAGAGATTTAGAAATAATGAAATTATCTGTAAAAAGAGCCTGCAAAAATTCATTAACTGACTTCCAGTATTCTTTCAATTTTATACAGTCATAAAACATATGAGCCCAGTTAGCATTAATTTCTACATTACATCTCTTACATAGATTATCTTTATTATTTATTTTATTCATCATCAAAGGTGTATAAAAAGATCTATGTAAAAATTTCCATGTATGAAGTCTCCAGACAATGGAAGACATAGTTCTATAGGCAGATTCCAATATATATTGTTTATCTTGTTGAATTGGTGGGTCCCCATTAATAGAAGTGAAATAATTCCAGTATGTATCTACACTGTAAAAAGTTTCTTGTCTGATAATTTTATGTATGTATGAGAGTTTACCTTTATCAGAAACTTTATGTTGTAAATTTAATATCAAGTAATCAATCAGTGTTGGAATAGATTCTTTAACTGTTATAGACATTAGATCTATTTTATTAATGAGATGTTGTCTAAAGGTCTGAACCTCTAACCAGCAAGTTTCTCTTAGATCAAATTCTTGTTTTAAGAAATCTAGATTTTTAACTTTATTATCAGATATCAACTGATACCAGTACTTTAGATCATTATCTATAGCTAAATGAGTTCCTTCAGAAGTAGATGACAAAAGCATACCCTGAGTATACATTATAGGGAAAATAATAAAATTCCATTCCCTATACTTAGGGTGCATGAATATAAAGTTACAATAGCTAATAATAATATTTAATGGGTAACAAACCATATGTTTAGGTGTAATAGGTGAAGTACAAAATTCCTTTATTAACCATAACATGGAGTTATTTACAATCATATTTTTATGTGTTAAGGAGATTTTCATGAAGTGCATACTAATTAGCTCCCAATAATCTTTCCATTTTGCGACATATGACTGATCTATTAATAAAGTAATAACTTTTACAATAGAAGAGATAGTATATAAATTAAAGTCTGGAAAAGAAATACCCCCTTGAGACCAGCTATTAGTATGTTTCTTTAATGCAATCCTAGGTCTATTAGGTGCCCATAGGAAATTTAACATTAGTGTATTCAGTTTCTTGATAATTATTTTTGTAGGTGGAAGTATTATTAATTAGATTAAGTATAAAATCTTGGGGAATATTATCATTTTAATAATTGTAAGTCTCTCCTCCATAGTAAAAAAACATATTATTCCAGGTATTAAAAAGATTTTGTATATTAAGAAAAGAGGTATTATAATTATTATATATAATAGATTTAATATCTTTAGATAGTATAATACCTAAATAAGTTATCTGACCTGAATTGGGTACATATTTAGTAAAATCACTAATGAGAATATTTTTTCGTGTATATATAGGTAGTATTTTAATTTTTTCTTCATTGAATATTAAACCAGAAATACTTTTAAAATTCATCATTTTATCAAATAGATACTGCATAGAAGAATTAGATCCTGCTGATGTAATTAGAACATCATCTGCAAAAAGTTGAATTTTGGATGTTGTATTTTCATCTATTTCAAAACCCTCTATGTCAGTACTGTTTCTGATCAAATTAGCCCAAGGCTCCATTACAAAAGTGAATAATAGTGGAGAAAGTGGACATCCTTGTTTTGTACCTTTAAAAATGGGTATTTTTTGTGAAACATATGTTCCTACCTTAATATAAGCCAATGTTCCTTTGTATAAATGCTCAATTAGATTTACAAATGCATCTGAGAAGTTTGTGCACTTCAGTAAGGTAAACAGATAGTCCCAACTTACTGAATCAAATGCTGAACTTATATCAAGACTAATAAGTGTTAAATCTTTCTTTTTCCTATTTGCAAAATCAATTAATGTTAAAGTTCTTCTTATATTATCAAAAGTATTTCTATTTACAATGAAGCCTGTCTGATCTATATCTATAATGCCAGGGATGATTGTCTTCAATCTATCAGCAAAAATACTCATAAACATTTTATAATCAACATTAAGTAATGAGATGGGCCAATATGAAGTACATCTAGTTGGATCTTTATTAGGTTTTAAAATTGGTGAAATAAATGTATATTGCCAAGATGGGGGGGTTATTAACTCAGTTTGGGCCAAAATAAAAACCTTATGTATTAATGAATATGTACTTTTAGAAAGGATTTTATATATCTCTGGTATAATACCATCATTACCCGGTGCTTTGTTTGATTTAAGCTTATTTATTTGTGTAATAACCTCTGTATATGAAATACTTTTTGTCCAATAGTTTAATCTGTTGTTTATTAAGCTTTTTATTCATGTTTGTGGTTATAAACTCCTTTATTTTATCTTTTGGTTCCATGTTAATGTTATTATGGTTAATTTTGTGAAAGTGATTTCTAAATTCATCTAGTATTTCTGGTATACTAGAAACATTCTTCTTTTTCCTTAGAGAAAAGATTTCTTTGATATCGCTTTTGTTTATTCAACCTTTTAGTTTTATTTTTAAGTCTATGTAAGTATTTGGGGCTTATTGAATAAGACAAAAACTTGTATTTCTCTAAAGTTATTTTAACTTTATGAGTTAAAATTTCTTTGTATTTCTCATTTAGTTTGTTTATTTCTTCAATAACTTTCTTGTCCACAATATTTTCTTTATTATTATGTTTATAAGAGTCTAATTTACTTTGAATATCTAACAATTCCTTATCCCAAGATTTCCTTTTATTATTATACCATCTGATACTTTGTCCATATAGATATGATTTTAAGGCATCCTAAACATAGACAATGGAGACTTCAGGAGTATTATTTATGTCTAAAAAATGTTTTAAATGTTTTACTTCTGAAAGTATATATTCTTTATAGTATTTTAGTTGAGTTAAGTATGCTGGTATCCTTTTGATCTGAACATTATGAGTATTTTTTATCATGAATTCAAAAACAATTGAATTATGATCAGATATAGGACATGAAATGATTTTGAAATTAATTAAATCTGTTACCATCTGGTTAGAAATAAAGACCCTATCTATTTTTGAATAAGTTTTGTATCTGTTAGAAAAAAAGGTGTATGGTAATGATTTTGAATCTATCTGATTATTAATATCATTCAAAAGATAAGAATTAGCAAAATCATTTAACTGTTTTGCATTAGATGTAATTCTTCTTTTTCCTATAGTGGTAGTATCACTTTCATGTAGTATACAACTGAAGTCACCAGCTAAAATAATATCTCCTATAGAGAATGATATGATCTTATCAAGATGATGTTTCACTGTATTAATACCAATTCCAGGTATCCAATATACATTAATTAAAGTGTAAGTCTTCCCATTAATTTGTATTGTAACCATACACAACATTCCTTTGTCATCCTGATAAGACTTAATGGTTTTAGGAATGGGCATACTTTTATTCCATAAAATAGCCACTCCTCTTTTTTTCTGAGTGTGCTCTGAACTAACCAATACTGTATATTTGTTTGTGGCTAGTTTATCAATATCTTTTTTCAAGAGATGGGTTTCTTGCAGGAAGACTAAGTTGTCCTTATGTAAATTAATGTATCTTATTAGGCTTGCCCTTTTACACGGATTATTCAATCCATTAATGTTTAAAGAAATTCATTTTAAAGATGTCATTTGGCATTTTTAAAACTTAAGAATCTTATGATCAAAATAACAAATAACAACATAAGTAATGTTACATCTCCTCCTTTAGGTGTACCTTTAAATATAGCTGTATTTATTGAATCTCTTATGGGATTTTGTATAGGATTCAATTTTGTTTGTAGTGACAATGAGTGTACAAAATATATTATGGATGTCATAACTATATACATATAACAATGAACAAGTGAAAATAATGTATGGATTAAACCTTGCATCCAGCCTGGAGTTAAAAACTCCAACTTAGAGTAGTATTTACCACTCAAGTTAACCCCCTACCCTAAGCAGCAGTACCTCAGCTACCACCTTATCAATTTAATACTGGTTATATTTAACTTAAATTAACAGCTTTCAATTCAATTATCTAGCAAGACAAGACTACACATTTGATAAAACAGCATCATATAAACTAAAATAATTTTTTTTTTTTAAAAACTATTCATACTACTATATACATCTATGTAATATAATACACTTGTATTCAAATAGCATTCAAATAATCTTGATATTAGGAACCAAGAGGAGAGAGAGAAATAAAAGACGTGAAAGAGGGAGATAGAGAGAAAGAAAAAAAAAAAAAAAGGAAGGTATATTTACATATTAATTTATTCAAAGTATGTAAAAATAAGTTCTAACATTCATTTAAATCAAAAACTTTGGCTAATATGTTTCAGACATTACATATATTAAGATGCATCTATTTTCTGTCATGTAAATGCAGTCAACAGCTTCCAAAAAAAAACCCTTGAATTGCTTGTATATGAGCATTTTACTCATACTCATTATTGTCAATAGAATAAAATATTATATTTATAGAAATTGTTATAAATCATACTGCATAGTTATGCAAATTCTCAGAAACACTTGCATTATTGTAAAAAAAAAGCCATCTGTATTTTGTATGCCTATACTACTGCTTTAAAATATATCACATGACAATTTCTTCCAGAATAGAGTTATAAAGTTATTTATGCTTGTCAATCAGATGAATTAAATGAGTTATAGTAATGTATATTTTTGGAACATAAGTTTTTATCACAGATTGGTATACTGCAGTGAAGTAGATTTTCAAAAACACTTGAATAAATGTTTCACTTTCTATGCCTTCTAAAATAAGACATTTACTTACTACAAGAAACTGCATAATTTAAAATCATTATAACTGACATATTTTATGAATTATAACATAGATATTTAAGTAATTATATAAAATAACTCACATTTAAATGTTAAAGAGTTCATTTTCCTTCACATAGTCGCATTTGCATCAGTTCTACTTCCTGGTAGAGTGTTCTTCCTGAATCTGTGATGTGTCAGTGTGATATCTGGGTCAAAGGTCAAATTGACTGCTTTCAGCTTCTCTGTGAGAATTCTGAGAGTTGAAGCTTTTAAAACATCTCAAGGACACTGTTCATGATGTAGCCCACATCCCAGATTGTCTCCCTTAACATTTTGGCAGGAAACTTGTTAAAAACTAGTGACAAACATTCATTTAGCAGTGTAAATGCATCTAAACATGACAAAACCTTCGCAATGTATTTTACAGGTTATTACAGCCTCTATGTAAGTGAAATTAAGCCCAAAGTTATTAATAAGTAATAAAACTCAATATTTTTGTCCCAACTCAATTTTTATGCAAATCTTATTATTTACTGTGTCTATATGATCAAAAGCATTTCTATATATTAATATGAAAAAAAATAAAGAGAAAGAATAAAGAAAAGAAAAAGAGAGTAGAAAATAAAAGAGTGTAAAGCAGAAATAAAAAAAAATGTAAGAGAAAGCTATAAGAAGTATATACAATGGAATATTACTTACTGTTTATATTAATAGAGTTAAAAATAAAACATATTTACTATTATTTAGTTCTAATTATTATTAGTTAAAGCATGACAGATTATTTACAAACAAGTATAAGCAGTATAATCAAGAAAGTATGATTAGGAATAGCATTTGAAGAACATATAAACTTTTTACAAGGAATAAATATGTTATTATTCCATTTATCATATTTTCATTACTCTTCTCTCCCTGCCCTCCCCCACCCTTTACCCACTACATAATCTAAATAGAATGTCATTGTTTAAACAAAGAAAAAAAAAAAGGAGAAAAAAAGAAAAAATGTATCAAATTACTGACCTTACTTCTCTTTTTCAGAAAGAGAAACAAATTGAATAATAGCTTGTTATTAGTTCCTCGGATATTTTGACTGGTTATAAAACAAAACATTTCTTTGCACACAGAGAATAACTTTGATTAAATCTTTTTCAGAATATTTGTGGCTTTCTGGAAATGCAGGAACTATATTTAAAAAGATTAATAATGAAGTAAAATGATGAGAGAAAAAGAAAAAAAAACATAGAACAAATCATTTGTTTTTAGTCTCTTCTTCTTCTCTGAAGTCTTCCACGAAGTTTCAGTTGCCAGTCTCTTTAATGAAGGACTAGCCCATTCCATTTCCTCTATTTTATCCAAAATCTTATTTTTTTTTGATAAACAGTAAAGCAGAGTCTAAGTCATCAAAAATTTTAGGACCATCAGGAAGGAAGATTTTTAGCTTGGCAGGAAACAGAAGGTATGTTTTAAACTGTGCTTTTTTAAGCTCCCTTATTAGTGGCAGAAAAACTTTTCTTTTAGCTATTACCAAGGAAGAATAGTCATTGTCAAAACGCACAGTTGTCTCATTAATCTTAACAGGAGCTTTAGCCCAAGCAGATTTAAGAACCAACTCTTTATCAAAAGATGATAGAAATCTAACTATAACTGATCTAGGATAGTTTTTGTTAGAGTTAGTATTAGCTATAGAGCTATGTGCTCTTTCGATACCAAAAGAGAATGCTTCTGGTAAGTCTAAAGTTTTAGGGAGCCATGTTGTTAAAAAAGAAGTAATATTGTTACCTTCAATATTTTCTGGCAGTCCAAAAATCCTAATGTTATTGTGCCTAGATCTATTTTCCAGGTCATCCAGCTTTGTTTGTAAATGTGTATTTTGTTTCAGCAGAAATTCAATGTTGATTTCCTCTTCTTGGATTCTATTTTCCATGTCATTCACAGCTTCTTCTATGCCTGTCATCTGGATCTTCTGTTGTTGCAGGTCTATATGTAACAAGTCTATTTGTTTTGTAGTTTTTTCTATGAAGGTATCAATTTTAGTATCCATTTTATCCATCTTAGCAGTAAGATGCTGGATTATAGTTATCAGAGACTGAAGTTCTTTCTTGATGCTGGAGTCTTGAGAATTTGTCTTACTGGAACTCATTTCAGACTGATAAACTGACAGGAAAATTTCCAAAGTGATTTCTGACAGGAATATTGTTAAAATTTATTTTCTTTTTTAGATATAGTTCAAGAACTATATAAAACAAACATATTTAGAAAGAAAATTACTTCAAAAATTATTTTTTTAAGTAATTAATTCCTATCAGTGTAATGAAATTGGTGGAGCTGAAGAAATCTGCTGCTATCCTGTGTTCATCCTAGGCCACGCCCCCCTACCAGAGAAGAAATCTGATTGCATGTGAACCACACTCCATCTTGGAAAGGATGACAGCAGCTGTGTCATGCAACTGAGATGAGTATGCAAAAGTGACTCATACAACTATGTGGAATTTTAAATGCTGTCTGAACTAAGAGGTGTAATGGACTCCTGCCTCCCTTTGCATTCACTCACATATAATCAGGAGAGACTCACTGATGTATTTCAACTCCTACCTCTCAACTAACACAATCTATACACAACTGTAGGTGTAGTATAAGCACCTGCCACATAAGATGTCTGACCTCAATGCTGTGAGAGGGAATTATTGAAATGATGACATTATCAGTGCATTGCAGACAGGATGCATTTGTGGACAGAGTGAAAAGGGGATGTGTGATTGATCTGACTATGTAAATGTTTCTCACGAGTGGGAGTCAAATGAGCACTACTGTTGAATCAATCCCCCAGTGATGCAATTGGCTCACCATCACATACACAGTTGATTATTGTCATATTAGAACCTCCTACCTATGCAGTTGTACTAGCTAGAGAACACAGTACTTAATGCAAGTGTCACCACGTAAGTCTTACTTTAATAGTGTGAGAGTGTACTTTATAGAGGACATCAACATTGTGTTTCTGAGAAGAAAATTTTGGGAGAAGGGTCTTATACTAATATAGACTCACCTTCCAATGTAAAATTTACTCCAGGCTACTACTGTATTAAGGCCAGCATTAAATGAAATCATATTTACATAACTCAATGCACACAGAAATTGACAGCCATGAGATTACAACTCCCTGCCTATCTATCTATGCAATCAGGAGGACACAGTACTCAATGCAAGATCCACCATAAATGTCTGACTTGGGTAGTGTGATAGTGCACTTTAGAGAGTATGACATCAGTGCTGTGCTTCTGAAAGGATGATGTTGGGGGGCAGGTGTCTGACATTAATGTAGACTCATCCTGCAGTGTAAAATTTACTCCAAAGTGCTATTTTACTGAAATCAGCATTAGCTACGGTCATATTTGCACAGCTCCATGCACAGGTGTACAAGTTAACAGCTATGAGATTAGATCCTGCTTCCCATCTAACTATGCAATCTAGAGACCCAGTATTTAAAACAAGTGCCACCACAGAAGTCTGACATTTAAAATGTGAGAGTGCACTATATAGAGCATGACATCAGTGTTGTGCTGCAGAGAAGATGATGTTGAGAGAAGGGTCTGAAATTGATGTGGATGCACCCTGCAGTGTAAAACTCATTCCGGGCTACTACTGTATTGTGGGCACCAGTTGTTAAGGTAATTTCTGCATAGCTGCCTACACACACACACACACACACTCACACACACACACACACACACACACACACACACACACACACACACACACACACACACACACTGACTGCTGTGAGATTAAACCCCCCTACCTACCTAGTTGTGCAACCTAGAGGACACCACACTTAATGCAAGCACCACTGTGTAAATCTGAATTGACACTGGTAGTGCAGTGTAGACATTATTAACATCTCATTCTGTGTCAGAGAAGATATTGTGATGTTGAAGGTTTTGTGCAAATCAGTATTTGTTGATATGATGGAGTAAGTTCAATGTTATTATAAGTAATACGTACATACTGCTCACTATGTTGCCATTAATGTATACTGCAAAACTAAAAGAGACATATACCAACCTCTCTTGTGTATATGAAACACACACAGAGTTGGGAAACACAGGTTAGACAATGAATCATTCATGGATCATCAGGATATGATAATGGTACATAAATCTTAATGAATGGTATTGATATTAGCAATGGTATGTGCTTATGCATGATAAATGTGGACTGTCAATACCAAGCATTACTTAATTGTTTCAATACATGGGGATTAACAAATGGAGAAAAGCTCCACACAAAGAGAAACAAGCAATAGACATCGTAAACATGAACGATAAAGTTAAATGAGGAAAAATTGATATACATACAATAACAATCAATACATGCAATAGCAACATCACATACAAAATGTTCATAGAATGATCAGGGTAATCCGATATGCAGGTAGTGAGTAACAGTAATGGTAATAAGTATATTCAGAGAGTAATAAGTTCAAAACAGATACAATTATAACTCATAGAATTATCAGATATTGCTGTGCAGTCAACAGATATAAAGCAGACATTCTGCAGATGGTGGAATGAGCTGGAAGGTCTTAAAGGAATATCAGGGGAAGACAGGAGGAATAAAAGGGGAGACTGAAAATGTAGCAGTGATAGTGAAACATAGGAAGATGCATGTAGCTTGAGAAGAATATGGAGTTTAAGAATTTTAGAATAGGGGCTGAGGGATTGAGTAGGGTAGGGGAGGGAACAGGGAGAGCCAGAGCCTGTGGAGGAAAGATTGCAATGATCCAAC
This sequence comes from Protopterus annectens, assembly GCF_019279795.1. NCBI lineage: Eukaryota > Metazoa > Chordata > Ceratodontiformes > Protopteridae > Protopterus > Protopterus annectens. The sequence continues at coordinate 1,508,557,214 of NC_056728.1, forward strand.
AGTGGGAGGCAGGGTGACTAGGGGAGGGGAGAGGAAGAGAGGTAAAAAAGTGAGTCTCTAGTCAGGATTGGTGCATGGACATAACCAGTGGCTTTTTAAGTGGTTTTTTAGCTCAGCTTTGAAGTAATAGCATGAAGGAAGCATGATTGGGGGGGGGGGGTTCCATAACTTGGATATTATGCAGGAGGAAAAAGCTTCTCCAGCTGAGTTCTTGGCTTTGGTTACTTGAAATAAATTTTTGCTGCTGGAGCATAGTGGTAGGGTGGAGCAGTAGGGCTAGAGAAAATTTTGGAGGGATGGGACTTTTTGAGGGTGCTTTACTAACTTTTGAGCAAGAGAGAGTTGCTTTAGATGAAGAAGTTGAGGAAGTTCAAGCCAGTGATGTTCTGTAAGTGAGATACAGTGGTGACTCCGATAGGATGCTCCAATGGCAAACTTAGCGATTTTGTTATAGCAAGCTTCAAGCTTGTTTAGGTCTGTCTGTCTAAAGCTGGTAAGTATAGGAGAGGTGTAGAGTAAAGTGGAGATAAGGAGAGAATTGGCAACATAAATTTTGGCTGTTTTGGTGAAGAATTGCTTATTTCTATACAGTGTCCCTTGTTTTTTGTGAACTTTTTGATGGTTAGAGAAATATGAGTGTCAAATCTAAGATGATTGTCAGTCTCAAAGCCGAGTAGTTTGGTGTGTTCTTTTGGGGAGATGATGGTGTTGTCGTTGGCTTGAATATTGAAGTGGGGGTTGGTTAGGTCAGATTTTTGTGGGTTGGAAGATGAAGAGTTTAGTCTTGTTTGGGTTGAGTATTAACTGGGCATTAGGCTTCCTGTGTGATCTTATGGAGTTTGTGTATAGTTGGGGCTGAGCAGATGAGGGTGGAGTCATCTGCTTTCTGTATAAGAAAGGCCTGCTTGGTGGCTGTGAATAGAGTATTGGTGAAAAGTGAGAATAGTAGTGGTCCAAGGATGAATTCTTAGGGAACACCAAGTGTGACAGGAAGTCTAGGAGATAGGTCATTGTGCTACACAACAGATTGTTGGCAGCCAGTTTGATAACTGTGAAACCAGTCTGTAGATGAATGTGAAAAGGCTAGGTTGGTGAGAACAGAGAGTAGTTGTTTGTGCGAGACCATGTCAATAGCCTTAGACAGATCCAGGAATATGGCAGAGGAAAACAGGCTCTTATTTTTATGATGAAGGATAGTGTTAGTGAAAAAGAGCAAGGCAATAGTAATGCTATGGAATGACCTGTGTTAAGCATCTGGATATTTAGGTGGTGTTTAAACATTAAAGCAATGTCACCCCCTTTGTTGGTTAGCCTGTCCACACAAGTATGTTATAAACTGTTGGCAGTATTTCCTCACTTTTAATGTGGGGTTTGAGCCAGGTTTCAGTCAGAATGATTATATTTGGGGAGTATAAAGCTATGTTGGCGTGGAAGGCATGCATTTTATTGGTTAAACTTCTGATATTTAGGGTCAGGAAAAGGAGGTCAGATGGCTTTCGGCTGGATGATAGTTGTGAGAAAGAGCAGCTATTAGGTAGGTTATTAGGTGTGGAGTTGGAGATGTTTGCACCTAGGTTAGGGTGGATGTCATCACTAAGAGCTAATTTGGATAATGCAGCATATGCAAGTTTTATAAATCTGATAATGAGTCTGTCATCTTTTAGGGATAGTTTTAGTTTGTATGTGCTTGTGACTGATAGTATGGTGAGTGCATTGGGATGGTGACTGTGCTGGTATGAGAAGAGTAATTGGTGTATGGGTGATGGACAGTAGTGAGAGTGATGGTGCAGTGAAAGTGGTTGGGTGGGTATATTATGGTGTCTTTGTAGGAAGTAAGGAGTGCAAGGGGAGTGCAAGTCAGGAGTGTCAGCATCTTTTGTAGTAGAATAGTTGTATCAGTTGAAGTTAATAGCTAGGAAGTGGGCGGATAACGTGGGTGGTAGTTTATGGAGTAATATCATCCAGTAGCAATACTTATTTATGTTTGAAATGACTTCCTAAAGTGCAGTGCTGAGAAAAATATTTACACAGATGCCGGCAAAGTGATAACATATGAGTGTGCAAACTTTGATGTTGTGAATTGGACTGTGAAGTACAAGTGTTCAGTAGTGTTCAGTGGCAACCTTTGCACTAATAAAAATCACAGATGAAATTTGTGATTCTGATTACATTTACAACAAATTGGTTTTATATTCACATATTGCATACATACACTCCACAGGTTTTGTTATACCATTCAGTGTTAGCTCCAAAGCTCAAATCAGAAATAAATTGTTGTGCTTGCCTTCCCAATTTGTGTGGCAGTATGCTGCAAGCAAAGTCCTCTGCTGAAAGAAACAGTGAAACATTAGATTTGGTGTGCCTTCTTGAGTGCAAACAGGCCTAGAGGCAATGCTTTGCCCTCAGCACTCTGGACAGTACTTAGTGGAGAAAATCCACCTGTTAAACTAGCGTTCTCTGTCGCACAAGGTGTAAACTCTCTGAGCTAAATGAAAAAGCAGGGTTTGACTCTTGTATGCATGTGTTTTTACAAAGAATGTCAGCATTGCCTCTTATATCAACTTTTTTATTATGAGTTCAACAATACCTATAAATGACTTCTATAAATAAATTGCCTGTCAAAATTGTATATGTAATAACTACTTAAATAATCTTTTATATCTACTACATATGCAACATGCTTTGTGGGAAATCACAAGGTAACTGGGGGTACAATGGGGTATAAGGCAAACACCACATTATTTAATAGTAACTGAAATGCCATTTTGCATTATATACTACAGTTGCTCCTTGCTGGACCTCATGCAACTGATGAAACAGAAGGTGCTTAAAGAGATACATAGGAAACTCATTCACAGGAAAGACACATAAAAACAGGCAGTATGACTTTCACCTAATGCTGTATGTATACAGACTGTTGTCAAGAAGAAAACATAATCTTACTGAGTCAATCATTATCTCTAGGCCCCACCAAGGAAATAATACTTCAAACATCTCAAAAACACATCTTTGAAGGAAAAGTGATAACCTGTTCATCCAATGGAAGATATAGGTTTTATTCTTCAGCAAAGTAATTGCAGAATGAAAATGCCATAACATGACATTTACATCCATCAGCTTAATGAATAGTCAACAGTACAAAAGGTTGAGAGAGAAGAAGTGATGATAGACCCAGATCTAGAGACACATATGAAAGAGTGGTGTTATGAGCCATTGATGTACATCTTTATGGTGGGTCTTTAGTATTAACCAGTCATGCTCTGTATCAGTAAGTGATGTCTGTGGGGTGACAAACCTGTAGGATAGGCAAAAACTGATGATAACATAGGGAGAGTAACTGAGTTTTAATAATTTGTCCTTATGGACATGGATGTGCTTACAAGTGCTTTTTTGCAGAAGTATTCAAAATCTGTTCATGAAAGTTTGTTAATGGGTAAAAATGAATATGTATGTCATTAAACATATCATACAGGTATAAAATCAGAGTAAGAAATAACATGACATACATGTGGACTTGAATCTTTGATGGCTATGGCTAAAAAGCATTCTTCAGACAAGTGATTTATGTCAACACTCCATAGAGGAAGTTGTACTTGTTTCTTCCCAGTAGTAAAAGAACCGTCTGAGTAATTATTTCAAAGTATTGCCTTTATTCTGCCTTTACTCTGTATCCTGATATTGCAGCATGTTTAAGTGCCTCTGCGTGAGGATAACTGGGCTACTGTGGGTGATGACAACAAGTGACCAGGATTTGCCATAGGTCATGAACAGCCACATACCATCACTTGGTATTGGTGTGCAATGCCAAACTCTGCCCTAAGGCTAGGGACAGGATGTGAAGTCTTTCATATGGGCCATTTTTGACTCTGTGTGCTCTGGATGATTCTATTTTTGAACAGATTAAACATGTGTAAAAGGGTATGACAGGAAAGTAGAGAAAAGGGGTTGGCATAAACATAGAGATGTAGCCAGAATTTGCTGATTTTGGATGTCACCATACAAAGGATAGATAACAACAACAAAATAATGTACAGCCAAGTGTACCGAATTAAGTGTGTTAACAAGATCCATACATGAAGCGATATGTATGGGTCGTCATTATTATTATTATTATTATTATTATTATTATTATTATTATGTATGTATTTATTTATTTATTTATTTTTGTGGCGCAGGTGCCCATGTATTACTTTTTTTTTTTCTTTCAAAAGCCGAGGAGAGTTGGGGAAGGTGCTTAGGAATGTGAATGTTAGGTAGGAAAGTTGGGTGAGGAAGCAGGTATAGATAAACAGAGCAGACGAGAGACAAGACAGACAAGAATGGTGATGGAGAAAAGGTCAGGGCACACCATGATTGGGTTAGGTAGGAGGTATCAGAGGCCTGAGAACGGTGAGAATCTAGCCCTCATCCTCAGAACTGTCATCACTGTTTCCTGTCTCAGAATCCTGTGCCAGTGGTCAAAGTGGCATCATCTTGATAATATGACTATGCACCTTTTAAACACAGCTGATTTGGATACTGAGGCACCTTTCCATAATACCCTTACTAACCTGTCAGCTCCTGGTGGGTGACAAAATCACCACCTCCACTAATACTACTCCTGGAGGGAGACAGTACACCAGCTACCAGGGCAGAGTTATCTGAAGCAGATGGGCCAGGTAGGGCAGGGGTTGTGGAGGTAGGGCTAACAGACTGGGACCCTGAAGTAATGCATGTCAGTGCTGAAACCTGTGGAAGGATGACTTGCCAATCCACAGTGGTTGTTCTACTTTTCTGTGTTGCATATCAGGTTTTATAAGCAGAAATATATGACAATAAAACATTTTTAAGCCATATAAAATAAAAAAAAAATGAGAGAAAAGGGGTGGGGTGAGACAAGAGAGAAAAAGAGCGAGAGAGAGAGAGAGAATTACATCAATGGCACATAACATGGTTATATAAATTCAGGAAAAATACAGTTATGATTATGCAGTCTATACACCTTTGCCACATCCATGTATGCTGGGAAGGTATTACACTATTGTACCATTAATCAGTCTGCACAGCTCTGATAACATAAATCCAACTATTTATTACAGTGTTGTCATACTGCATAGAATTACAATAGTTATTAAGCTTACATTAACACCAGAGGCATACGTATCCTGTGCTCTCTGCAGCAAGTTAACTGCTTTTGGTGTACCTCAGATTTCACTGTAATGTCATCAGCAGCTGTGCAAAACAGAAGAAGACATGAAAACATATTGAATAACAGTTGTTACTGGGTACTGTATTCTATATCATGTAATATAAATAGGTCTGTATACTTACACAACTTTGGGATGTCAGCAGTCCTAAACTCATCGTCCCATCAGTTAAGGAGATCCTTCTTTTGCCGTTTCAGGTCACTATAGTGGTGACAATAATCCTGTCCAGTGCATTGGATGCCCATTGCACTGGAGGCTGGCTTGGCTATTCAGTTCCAAGCCTTGTCTTATACTGAGAACTTTTATAGTCCTCCTGCAGCAGCCTATGGCTGTAGCATTTCATAAGGAGTGTCATAAATATCCAGGACTCCTCAATACCCTTTCTTTGTGCCCTAAATTCAGCACCATTATCTCCCACAACACCCATACCTGCAGAAGTCATGCAGCAACTCAAGTATGAATTAGTGCCAAATTCCATTCTTGAATTTAACAGCTAGTGTGCAAACAACATCCACAGCCATGCCCACTGCTTTTATATGATGGAAAACACAAATAGTTATTTGTAATCAAAGCAAAAGGTATTATAACAAACAGCATAGAAGGTGCAAAACATGGCAGAGAGATTGGCCATGTGTGATGCTCAACATATTCACACTTTTTGCACATGGTCAAGACTGACAGCCTCCAAAGCTTTGATTGTTATCCTTGCATTTTGAATGTTAAACAGGATGACTTGGCACATAACTGTCTGGAATTACACAGTGCAAAAAGTTAGTTGACCAATGTGGAAATCATACTTAGGGAAGAGAAAAAGGCAAAACTCCAGTAAAGGTGATTATCCATCAGTGCTACAGAAGAGTTTCTTTTCAACCATATTCATTCTTTATGAATTGAGATTTACTCCGCATAGGCCTGTATGTGTGCAACTTTAGGAAGTCCTGTTAAATACATTCCCATGAAAGAGACAGTATTACTGTTTGTAAATGTATTTCAGATTGATAGATTTTCATGAGCTGATTAATACAGCTTGAGATGTGACACATACATATAGTACACATACTTTGCTGTCTGTACACATACAGACTGGGGCTTTGTGAGCAGAGAAGATGGTTTTCAGTTAATTATTCTGTCCATCATAGATATTTAAGTACATTTTTAATTCATTGTCATAATTATCCTGCTTTAATAATTGCACACACATTAAACTGTGTTTCATAACTAAATCTTAACGAGATATGCTACTTGCAAAAATGTTAAGTATCAAAGCATTAATGAGACATTTCTTGCAATAAACATAATTATGGTACCATTTGTATGTAGTGTTACCTTCATAAGAAACTGCATTTTGACAACCCTTTTTAAATGCAAGTGTTATTTGAATTTGAATGCAGGATCACCTGTGTTTTAACTCTAAAGTTAGTACACTTGCACCTTGTGCCATCCAGACATTTCCATTAGTGTTGGATGTTCTGCACTCTGTAATATCCAGAGTGCTGACTTTCGTGCATTACTGCTAAGCCTGTTTCTACTACAGAAGGCTGGCCAGATAACAATTTTTTCACTTTTTTCCTTAAGCAAGTAATCTTCTTTGCATGACACTCAGCACCAAGCAAGAGCAAAAGGTAAGAAACAGAAAAAAAATATATAAAGTTATGATGACAGTGATTCCTACATCTGGAATGATGATTTTCCCATTCTCTTCACACTGTATGTAGATGAACCCCAGGGGAACATTAATAATGGTCCAAACTGACTGCATTTACAGCTTCTGCCACAGAAACAGGTATACAAAATGTGCACATCACTCACTCAGAACTTCTGCGCATTGTTGCCAAACATGTTTGCGCTAATACACATTACAGAAATGAAATTGATCAGTTTCCTTCAACTGTGGGCTGACATTGGACAGGAAAAAGAGCACATGCAGCACTTTATATTCTACACAACAGATCAGAAGCCTCATTTTCACATCTGCTGCAAATATTCCAAGCAGTGTGTGGATTCAAACCCTGCATCTGCTATCCTGGTTCAGTAAAATCATTTCATTTAACCCACCTGCTACAATGACACTTAGTTACAATGTAGACTTTCACCTATTACTGTTGTTCAAAGTGCTGTAGCACAACACACCTGTACCAGTGTGAAATGCACTACTGACAGCAAGACCAGTTACATTTCTCAGTTTGTACCTTGGGCAGTAGACTCTCCTTCAATGCCTCAAAACACTGATAGTCAAGAGTGTACTCTGCCAAAATGCACACAAATGAGGAACACAAAAAAGCACAAAAATAATAGACAATTGTCAGTACTAACACATACAGGGTAATAAATAAGAAAAGACAGGACTGTGAGCTATGGGTGTGGTACAACGGTGCTCCTTGCCGACCTTGTGACTGGCTATCCCTGGCCAACCAGAAATATGCAGCACTGTGGTATCTTTACGTTTAGGCAGGATTCTGACTTAAAAATGTTCAGTCATAATCCCACACATGGTAGCTTTGCAGCATTGACTCCTAAGCCAAGCACATATACCAAATGTCTGAACCTGTGGTTCCTCTTGTACTGAGCAGGATTACTTTCGCAACAACACCTCATCAATAGGGTAAAACTAACCTGTCTCACGGAAGTCTAAACCCAGCTCATGTCCCCTATTAGTGGGTGAACAATTCAATGTTTGGGGAATTCTGCTTCACAATGATAGGAAGAGCCAACATCAAAGGATCAGAAAGCAACATTGCTATGAACTCCTGGCTGCCACAAGCCAGTTATCCCTGTGGTAACTTTTCTGACATCCATCACCTTCGGCCATTCAAAAGGGAGTTGGGTTCAGATCCCTGAATCTGGAGCAGCGAAAACGTGTGCCTCATGGCGTCCAGTGTGGTGACACAAATTATCCCAGAGAAGCTGTCAGAGGCTGATGGGAGAGTTCTCATTTCTTTATAAAGGGCAGGGCTCCCTGGAATGGGTTTGCCTCAAGAGAGGGACCTGCGCCTGGGGGAGAGGGTGTAATTCTTGTGCCAGGCCGTACTCATATCCCAGCAGATCTCCAAGGTAAACAGCATCTGGCATGTTAGAACAATATAGGAAAGGGAAGTCAGCAACCAGATCTGTAACTTTGGGATAAGGACTGGCTCTAAGGGCTGGGTCTCTTGGGCTCGGGCATGAAGTGGGGCTGAGTACGCATCATGACTGGATGAGCCATCACCCCCTCGCTGTGCTCCCCCCTCCCTGGGGGGTCAGGGGGATGGCAGCAACTCTGGATGTGCACCTTGCCCTTCCTGTGGATCTCCATGGCTGAGTCAGCCACTGATCCTGACTGGCATCCCGCATCATCCGCAGCTGACTTAGAACTGGTGTGGACTGGGGGAATCTGACTGTTTAATTAAAACAAAGTATTGTGAAGGCCCAAAATGGGTGTTGACATGATGTGATTTCTGCCCAGTGCTTGGAATGTCAAAGTGAAGAAATGCAAAGAAGCACGGGTAAACGGTGGGAATAACTATGACTCTCTTAAGGTAGCCAAATTCCTCATCATCTAATTAGTGATGAGCATGAATGGATGAATGAGATTCCCACTGTTCTTGCCTACTATCTAGTGAAACCACAGCCAAGGGAACAGGCTTGGTAAAATCAGCAGGGAAAGAAGACTCTGTTGAGTTTAACTCTAGTCTGGCACTGTGAAGAGACATGAAAGGTGTAGAATAAGTAGGAGGTCTCAGCTGCCAGTGAAATACCGCTATCCTTATCCTTTTTTCACTTACCCAGTGAGATGCGGGGTGAGCCCCACCAGGACTCTCGCTTCTGGCTCCAAGCGTTCCAGCATCCAGGTGCAACCCGTGATGGGGACAGTGTCAGTGGGGAGTTTGACTGGGGTGGTACACCTGTCAAACAATAATGCAGGTGTCCTAAAGCAAGCTCAGGGAGGACAGAAACCTCCTGTGGAGCAGAATGGCAAGAGCATGTTTGATCCTGATTTTCAGTATGAATACAGACCATGAAAGTGGGGCTTCACAATCCTTCTGGCTTTTGGGATTTTAAGCAGGAGGTGCCAAAAAGTTACCACAAGGATAACTGGCTTGTGGCAGCCAAGTACTCATAGCGATGTCACTTTTTGACCCTTCGATGTCATCTCTTCCTATCATTGTTAAGCAGAATTCACCAAGCTTTGGATTGTTTATCCACTAATAAGGAATGTGAGCTGGGATTAGACCATCATGAGACAGGTTAGTTTTACCCTACTGATGATATGCAATTATGTTTCTTATTCCTGTTTGCCAACAACACAATACTACAAAAAGTCTTGTGTAAAGCCATGAGGTGTGCCATATCATGTGTGAGTCATGATAACTGCCTGGATTGCCTGTGGGGACATTGAGGATGATCCCTCAGGTGTTACAGACAACCTGACAGATGAATGAGTGGAGCCCCTTCCTGTTGATGAATGTCCTTCCATAGTCACCAGGTGGAGCTTTTATTTCTCTCCACTTAAAAATTACTGTTGTGTGTATTAGAAAAAAAATACTTTTTTCAACTTCCTTTTAATGATCCTAGTATATCAGATATCTGTCAAGACTTAAGTAATGTCACCACTTATAATTAACATTTTGAGCCATCTCTAAACTAATGAAATACATATTTTGTTTCCTGTTTTTGAACTGAAGAACTATAATTGCAGTTTTTGTATGTAGGAACTGCATACCATTATGGATCAACAGTTTCATAAATAAAAGTGCCAACTTATATAAAGATTGTTTGCTATAAATCAGAAATAAATAGAGAATTGTTTGGAATACAGCAGGTTGTGTGCTTATCAGGGCACAACAACTATTTTATTGTGAGTTAATACCTGCAAAAACACTCAAAGTATTGCTGCACGTGGCAAAAAATTAGATGATATGGCTCTGTGGTCAAGTTATTTCTCTACAAGCTGCATCAATGGCAGACACTTCAGGGGTCTTGTACAATAGAAGCTTTCTTGGCTGCATTGCCTGAATTTAAATATGAGGCAGATATCATCCATGTGTTCACACACATATTTGGATGAGCTACAGCAGGATCAATTATTCAGAAAATTCCAATAAAGCAGATAAAGCTGCCAGTGCTCAATAGAATTGTTGAACACGTTGCTTTTTCAGTTCTAAAATGTTCTGTGGGGTTTTGATGACTTAACTGAGAGACAGTTAGTCAGACTAAGTAATCTTGGAAGCTCACATAAAAATGACCATATCTCATTTGGGGAGATCACTGCAAAAGGGTGATTCTTCTGATCCAAGATACAGCAAATCTAGAGATGATGATAATACGTGATAAAGCTGGTGATGAAACCCCTATATGCTGTGAGGAGGGGGCATAACTATACCCCCCAAAATTATTCTCAGGCATTTACACACATTAATTTGAAATTAGGCATACTAATCATGATAAAAAAGTCCATTCGTGCACATGCACTTTGGTAATGTATGTTGGTTTAATGGCATTTCCCTTTCCCATTCCCCTCTCCCAAAAGAGAGAAAAAAAAGTATTTACCCTGGCAAAATTCTCCTTGTCCATAAAAAATGGCAGTGTGAGTCTGACATGAAAAGATACATTGGCCTAGAAGGACTGATGTGGTCAAATATATAAATAGATGATAGACAGATAGATAGATAGATAGATAGATAGATAGATAGATAGATAGATAGATAGATAGATAGAGATATATAGATAGAGGGATAGATAAATGTTTCTTTGACATTTGCCCAGATTAAACTGAAATTGCTGATCAAAATCCCTTTGAGTCACATGCAGCATGTAGAGATATCTTAGTCTTATTTACACGAGCTGGTAAACCTCTTCACCATAGCTAGTGAGTTATCACAGCAGAAACTAGCAGAATAACTATATTGGGTGCTGACATAAATCAGTTTTCTCTTTTTTTCAATTATTCTTTAATAAGATCAAAGTTAGTGAATAACCTGTGTTTTATATCAATTGCATCAATCTTAAAAGATTTTGGATTGTTAATATCCTATAAGGTGGTAAGTAGCAATCACTTGAAATGAGCAAGAGTTGTAAACAAATCAATGGAAAATACCACACTTTCTTTAGATTAAAAAAATGTTCAAAGATGGTTCAGTGGCATTCAACAATTGCTTCTACTATTATCAATAGCCAAAATAACAAAACACTTATGCTCATTCCATAAAATAATTATGAAGCTGTGCTGCATAATAATAATAATAATAATAATAATAATAATAATAATAATAATAATAATAATAATAATAATACATTATGTTAGTAAGCCCATAGGATAGGCAGACCCTCTCCAATTGTAACCCTGGAGCAATATCTGCTTATGTTACTTGCACAGACTCACACAGTAGGCAAACTGAGGCTGTGGAAATCCAACCAAGAAATGTCACAGTGTCTGGGCCTAGCATCACTTTAGGCTAGGTTACTTAAAATAATATATTTATGCCTCGTTCTTTTAAAAACAGATGATTAAAAATGTAAGGTGTAAAAAAAACCTACCTCAACCCCTGGAATAAGGGGAAGTAAAATTAAATAACCTCATCAACTCATCCGATTGCTCAAAATCAGATCACCACTTATTGCAAACCCAGTTTATATTGGTACTCCAAAATTATCTTCTAAAACCACTTGCCATTTCAGCCAATACAGACTGTCATCTCACCCTAAACTACTAGATGGCAACTTACTTTAGTCTCGTTGATCTTTGACTGAATCCACTGTGACTTTGTGGGAGGAGTGGGTAGTTTTTAATGTTATGTATTATATAGCTAATCCACTGATATTTGGAAATGTAACACTTTAAAATCACATTTAGGAAGACTCATTGGTAATTTTACTCTGCAGAACACAGTTTAACAACTTTACTTGAATACATCATTCTAACAAGTTCTACTGCTTTATTTACTTCCACAAGAAAAGGCTGGATTGCTTGACATAACCAAAATATTGGTTCCTGGGAAATTATTACATCTCCCCTGTCATCTCTAACATAAAGATGAAGATTAAAAAAAAAAAACAAGTGTGTAACCTTCTGTGTTTTACAAAAGTATCTGTTTAAAACTCCCTGTGTACATATTTTCCATTGTCATGAGTCAAATAAATCCTGAAAGGAATTAATAGTCGAATCTTTTCTCCAGTCTCAAGACTGAACCCCTGAGTAAAGAGACGTAGAAGGATGAATGTTTAGAGGATAGTATTCCATTGTAGGTAGATACCAATCTGGATGTCAGGTAATTTAACAAATCATTTCCTGCCACCACTTCAGAATGACACTGCAAATGGTCTTGATAGTGACTCCACTGCCAAATTCAAGACTAACATGTAAGCCCTGTGGTGCATGCAGTAAGTGTGTAGCGCTGTAGTACATATAGCTGCATATAATAAATATTTGTCAAAATATGATTGGGCAAAAAAGTCAACCATCAAGATAAAAGATTAAATGACATTTAACATATGTATCTGAAATCCACTGTATAAGCTACACAAGGCACAACTTCAAAAAGTCTATTCAGTTTAGGATGGAGCCTATGTTGGTTTCTTCTTCAAATATAAAAGTGGTGCCTCATTTTCAGCTCCCTGTATCTTCAAATATTGCACAACATACACTTCAAGAACCTATGCCACTAGGAACCACAATAATTTAAAATTTATAATGTTATAGCTTTTACATATTTTTATATCTACTTAGGCATTAATACAATGGTTTGGATGGACAGGTACATCTCACAGATAATAATGCTGCTCAGGAAAAGTCACCTCATCTACATAAAACAAAGTTCATCCCTGCCCATATTCAAGTGGAACTTAGATCTATGGATGGGAAACAAAACATTTACCCACAGACTGACCTTTAAGCTACTAATGGACTGAAGCAGCAACTAAATGCTTAGTCCCCTGCATGGGTCCTATCAAATTATCCATGGTATGATCCCATTATGGAATAAATGGCATAGGTTAATTTTGAGTACAAAAAGCCAAAATGTCTCCGCTTACAAAAAGGGAAATGGGCTTAAAATGGCCCACAAGGGCAGCTACCATGTACTTACCTACATGCCTGTGAACCTATATCATTCTACAGCTCATTTCATTAGTTGTTTATCTTGCTACTCTACATTTCATTTTAGTTTTGATGATTTCACTTGATATACATTATGTTGCAATTTAGTTAGCAGTCAACATTATGTCTGTTCAAAAAACAATGAACTGCTACGAGCTCTAACTTATCACAGTGGCATATTTGTTAATGAATGGCAGAAAAAATCATGTATAATATAGAATGAACTATAGCTTGTATACTGCATTTTACAGTTTTCATATTGCTAATAAATTGTCATTATACATATTGAGACATGTCAGAATTTAGCAACTCTTGGTTTTTACCACTATACTTAAAATATGACTTCATTTAATAGTTACAATCACCTTACAATATAAAATTTATGATTTTGTGATGGCCTAACACAAGGAATATCATGAGCCAAATGTAATATTTTAGTTTTCAGAATATGTATTGTTAGAAATATTATCTTATTGAATGATAAAATGTAGCTCACTTGTTCATCTGTAGGCATTTTACTGTTGAGTTATTTGTATTGTGGCATGATGAATATGGTGCACATGAAGCATTTACTTATCAATAGTGTAATTATTTAATATATTAATATTCAGTAAAAAATATGAGTTTTTTTGAGTTTGCAAGAGCTAGTAAACTGTGCAGTTGGGTGATTGTTATGAAGCATGCAGTTGAAGAAATGAAGTAGAAGTTTAATAAAAATATCAAATGCTGTTAAAGAAATTTCCTGAATTAAATTTTAGAATCTGGTTTGCCAAACAGATTCTTAACTTTGCAGAACCAACAATTAGTATGAATTAAGTTTGAGAAAGTAATAGCTCATAGTAAAATAATGAGTGTTATGCCATAATATAATTCAGATTTTTACATTTAGAAAAAAAAGGATTTGTTGCAGCTGACTGAATAGATAGATTCAAATTAGAAACATATTTGCCAGTCATCACGTGCAGCTCCATTTAATGGCCATTTGCTGAAGCAACCTAATTTTACACTAAAGATAGAGGCTTTCGAGATGTATTTCGTTAGCTGTATTAGAAATAAAATGGATTCAATTTGAATGTACATCTCCTTCCCATGTTAAAAAAATAAGTTTGTCTAGTACAATCTATGATGTAGGATAGCGAATCCCTTTTCTAGCTAGCCAAATGCGTGGTGATTAGTCTATTGTGAAAAGTGAATCGATACTTAAGTGCAGTCTTGCTTAATGCATGCACTGCATAGCACATTCATTAACATTCTAATCATTATAATTCAGAAATCCATGCTGCCATAGTTGCAACACTATTTATTTATTTATTTATTTATTGATTTATTTATTATTTTTTTTTACAGAATTGAAATACAGGATAGGACTGATGTTTATGGATTGCTTAAAATACATGAACTATAGCTTGTATACTGCATTGTACAGTTTTCATATTCCTAATAAATAGTCATTATTAATACTGAGACATCTCAGAATGTAGCAATTCTCGATAATTACCACTATACTTAAAATATGACGTAATTCAATAGTTACAATCACCTTACAATATATAATTCTATTGACAACAGTAGTTTTATTAGGTCTTTCCAAAGCTTTCAACACACTATCACATACTAAAGTACTCCAACAACTGCATGCTCTGAACAGACCCGTATATTGTTCACCAGCTACCTGAACAACAGACAACAATCTGTCAGATGGAATACCATCAATATGGTTATCTGGCTAATAAGACAGGAGTCCCCTAGGGGTCCATTCTTGGTCCTTTACTTTTTAGTGTATTTATAAATAATCTCCGCAATTTCTCCCTGCCAAGTTTACTCATTCAATACGTTGACAATTCTACTATATATCCTCCTCTGGCAACTTCCCAGATCTCCAAAAAACAACACAAAATGCCTTTTCGACCATAGAAACTTGGTTAAATGAAGCACAACTACTACTACTAAATCCCCAAAATTCTAAGCTATTGCTATTTTCATGTAAACTACTTGCACAGGATTTTAAAATTTACTCCCAAAACAAAACTGAAATTGAAATTAAAGTAGTGAAAACATAAAAATACTAGGTTTTACTATACCACCCTAATCCAATTCAAGTGCAACTTGGACAATTGGATGGGAAACTGGAAATTCATCACTGGTTTGGCACCTGTGTCTCTTCTTACAAATAGGTAACCTGTAAATGGTTCATCTCCTAGGCCCATGCTTACACTTATCAAAGGTATCAGAATTCGTCAGAGATTTGGGATGCATGGCTAGGCTTAAAAAGGCTCCTGTGGTCATTAGCCTAGTAAACACCTATGAATCTATGAAGATGACAAATTATCCTTTGAACAGCATATTCTTCTTCTTCTTTCTTTTTCTTTCAGCTGTTCCCATTAGGGGTCATCACAGCTGATCATCCATTTCCATTTCTTCCTGTCCTCTACATCTTACTCTGTCACACTAACCACCTGCATGTCCTCTCTCACCACATCGTTAAACCTTATCTTAGGCCTTCCACTTTTCCTCTTACCTGGCAACTCCATCCTTAGCATTCTTTTCCCAATATACCCAGCATCCCTCCTCAGCACATGTCCAAACCTCTCTGGCTTTGTCTCTAAACCGTCCAACCTGTGCTGACCCTCTAACATACTTATTCCTAATCCTGTCCACCCTCGTCACACCAGTGCAAATCTTAACATCTTTAACTCTGCCGCATCCAGCTCTGACTCCTGTCTTTTTGTCAATGCCACTGTCTCCAACCCATATAACATAGCTGATCTCACTAACTACTTGTATACCTTCCCTTTCACTCTTACTGGTGCTTGCCTGTCACAAATCACTCCTGACACTCTTCTACACCCACTCCACCCTGCCTTCTTGACTTCTCTTCCACACTCACCATTACTCTGAAATGTTGACCCCAAGTATTTAAACTCATCCACCTTTGCCAACTCTACTCCCTGCATCCTCACCATTCCTCTATCTTCCCTCTCATTCACACACATATATTCTGTCTTACTCCTGCTGACCTTCATTCCTCTCTTCTCTAGAGCATATCTCCACCTCTCCAGGGTCTCCTTAACCTGTTCCCTACTCTCACTACAGATCACAATGTCATCTGCAAATATCATAGTCCATGGGGACTCTTGTCTGATCACATCTGTCAACCTGTCCATTACCATTGCAAATAAGAAAGGGCTCAGAGCTGATCCTTAATGTATTCCGACCTCACCTTAAACGTATCCATCACTCACACCGCAGACCTCACTGTTGTCACACTACCCTCGTGCATATACTGAACCACTCTAACATACTTCTCTGCCACTCCCGACTTTGTCATACAGTACCACAACTCCTCTCTAGACACCCTGTCATATGTTTTCTCTAAGTCCACAAAGACACAATGCAACTCCTTCTGACCTTCTCTGTACTTATCCATCAACACTCTCAGAGCAAACATTGCATCTGCAGTGCTCTTTCCTGGGATAAAACCATACTGCTGATCACTAATCATCACCTTCCTTCTTAACCTAGCTTCCACTACGCTTTCCCATAACTTCATGCTGTGACATATCAGTTTTATCCCTCTGTAGTTACTACAGCTCTACACATCACCCTTATTCTTAAAAATCAGTACCAAAACACTTTTTCCCCCTCCTCAGCCATCCTCTCACTTTCCAAGATTTCATTAAACAATCTGGTTAAAAACTCCGCTGCCATTTTTCCTAAACACCTCCAAGCTTCCACTGGTATGTCATCCATTCCATCAGCCTTTCCATTCTTCATTCTCTTCATAGCTATCCTTACTTCCGCCTTGCTAATCCATTGCACTTCCTGATTCACTATCTGCACATCATCCAACCTTCTCTCCCTCTCATTCTCTTCATTCATCAGCCCCTCAAAGTACTCTTTCCATCTGCTCAACACACTCATCTCGCTTGTGAGTATGTTTTCCTCATTATCCTTTATCACCCTTCCCTGCTGCACATCTTTCCTAGCTTGGTCCTTCTGTCTAGCCAATCGGTACAGGTCCTTTTCTCCCTCCTTATTGTCCAACCTTTCATACAACTCTCCATACACCTTATCCGTAGCCTTTGCCACCTCACTCTTTGCCATGCATCTCATCTCCTTATACTACTGTCTACTTTCTTCATCTCTCTGACAATCCCACTTCTTCTTCACCAACCTCTTTCTCTGTATACTCTCCTGTACTTCCTCATTCCACCACCAGGTCTCCTTGTCCTCCTTCCTCTGTACAGATGTCACACCAAGCACTTTTCTAGTCATCTCCCTTACTAGCCCTGCTGTAGCTACCCAGCTATTCATCCTTAATACAATAAAAAACACATTTTAAACCATTTTAAACTAGGCAAGCTCTACAGACATAAACTCTCCATGGATAAACCCATAAAAATAAAACTGGAAAATACCCTCCTACTCCATCCCTCCTCCATGGTTCCCCCATCTTTGCCAGCCTTCACACATATCTAATTAACAAACATATAATCATGATATTATAAAATTGCAAAATTTAACTCTGGCCTTCCAAACCATACACACCACTGCCAGTCCATTAAGGTACTGAAATAGTTTGAATTCCCCACTACCTTTATTACACCCAGCTTACTCTTACTCATAAAATAATATACAGTTCAGAAAACTGTTGTTCACTTCATTCTAACCTACAATCCTACATCTCCTCCTAGAATCTTAGGTCTACTTATAAACAGCTTTTAAGTGTATCCATACCCAATAAGAGCTGGACAAAGCTTGTACTCCCACTCCATAGAAAAAATAAGGAATGCCATACCCCCCTCTATTACACAACTTGATTCCATAAAAAACTACAAATTTGCCCTACAAATCTACTTTCTTAGCAATCAAATCTGTCCTTGTATCCAAAACTATAGATCACTGTAAACAAATTCTAAGACATTGCTGACTGGTATTACTCTTTTCAATTTAAAGTAATAATGTGCAAATCCTCTGAACTCCTTTGACTTCTCTACATCGGATAAAGTATGTCAATCCATGTCTTGCCTCTATAATCATTATTAGGCTAAATCCTAAATCTCCCATGTATTTAAGTGTATAAATGAAGTTTTTATTATGAATGTATCTACTGTCTTTTTCACCTCCATACAATGAATGCCATTAAAACTACTGTATGTGTACTATTAACACCTACCAGATTGTATAAAACTTTCTACTTTGTGTACCACTAATCCCTAGGAAATTGTATACAGTTTTTGTACACTGTTTATTATTGTAAACATTATCTTATAAAAATCTTTATCAGTAATTGGAGCTTTTCTCCCGGACCTCCACTGAAAATGGATTTCTGACCCAATGGATTTTTCTGGTCATCAAATGTCAATAAATAAATAAATAATAAATAATTTATGATTTTGTGATGGCCTGGTGTAAAGAATATCATGGGCAAAATGTAATATTTTAATTATCATAATACGTATTGTCAGAAATATTATACCTTACTGAAAGATAAAATGTAGCTCACAGCATGAAAACTTTTCAAAAACATTCTGCAATATTTTGTTGCTACAACATTGTAGTTTACTAGACTCAAAATCTCAAAAGAGATTACCAGTGGTTCTGGATTCTAAACTTATAGAATGTGTATTGTTTTATGTTTAGATATATGCTGTGAATTTCGAGCTTGCATTATCATTGAATGGTTACAACTTGATTATGTATTTTACAGCTCTTAACCACTGGGTGTCATTTACGAAAAGCATATTTAACATAACTGGGGTAGCATATTTTATTAGCTGATTAGGAGGACTTAAAAAATATCATAAATTGGGTTTTACTGTAACTCATCAGTATACGGTCATAATAATGGTTGGAAGTTAAAACATTTAAACGACTTTTTAATAGCCCTAGGAAAATCTGCTGATAGAAAGTTGCAATGTTTCGATGTACCACAATATAGGATTTGAAACAAGAAGCACTTTGATACAAACAACAGTCTGGAATTCATGCTGTGATGAATTTTTCCAGAACTAAATGTCATCAATTTAGTATTTATTTATGAGCTTCTATAAGCATCTCAAGAGTCAGACAACTACTGAATATTCATTTGAATTATGTATATGTAATACTTAGATGTCATTTATAAAAAAATAGATTTGAAATTTTTAAAAAGATCACATTTTAAGTAACTTACTATTTGCAGTTTGCTGTCATGAAAGCAAGCAAAAATAATTATTTCATTATGAGTCCATGGAATGATCATTCAGACTGCTGTAGATTCATCTGTATTTGAAATTGACAAGTTACTGCAAATTATTTAATGTACATTTAATTTTGTGAATTAATGTGAAAATGCACATTAATCTTTATTCAATTTTATTTAGTCTGTGCTTTTTGAAAAACACATATTGAAAGCAGGTGTAATTTATAAACTACCATTTGATATCTTTAGCCTTTAAGAATGGTTTTAACAGAAATTCACATGACTTAGCAACTGTTAGTCAATTAATTTGCCCTCATGGATGACATTTGATGGACTGGTCATTGGCAATGGATTGCAATAAAGAGTTTGAACTGTTAACTGGTTGTTATTTTATAATCCTAAGAAAAGGCATTTCATACAGCCCAAACACCTGTTATTTATATTATTACTACTATTCTGAAGAATCTATTAAGCAAAACGGTAATGAGAAGACCTTAATATGTGATTTCTGATTTACACAATGGATTATAGCTTCCAGTAAAAATGCATGTATGTATGCATGTGCATGCCAATTATTTAAAGAGACAGAGAGAAAGATCTAAATTAAATCACTGATGTATTTGCATTCAAACCACAACAGTGCTGTTGCATAGGAAAAACCTGACAACTTTAAATATTAAATCCAAGATCAAATAATACTGAGTAAAAGAACTAAATTATCTACCCCATTTTCTCTCATCTTTGTAAAAGACAGAAGGTACACCATGTCTTAGCAGCATAAATGAAGGAAATGAGCCTGCAGACTTAATCTGCTGCATAGAGTATGAGATCACACAACTTAGAGGTAAAAGACTAAATTTCTTGCCCCACTTTTTTCCAAATCTCAGCAGAAACACAGATGCACCATCCCATAGCACTGCAAATGAAAAGAACAAAACTATTCACTTATACATGTGTGCAGCACCAATGTCAGCAATGTATGATCCATTAATGGATTTCACACACACACACACACACACACACACACACACACACACACACACACACACACACACACACACACACGCACACACGCACACACACACACACACACACACACACACACACACACACACACGTGTGCGTGCGCGCACTTCATACCGTTGAGTCATCAATTCATTAACAGAATTTAATAACTGGGAAATTAATTGAATGTGCTCTACCTTGAGTCCTAGATACATTAATAGAAGGAATAATGAGTGTATTTTTATATGATAAATGTGAGTTTGCTTTTTTTAATTCCAAGACATTCAGATATAACAACATTTTTGGTATTCTGTGTGGAAGTGTCTGTGTCTGTGTGTGTGTGTGTGTGTGTGTGTGTGTGTGTGTGTGTGTGTGTGTGTGTGTGTGTGTATTTGCATATCTGTGTATGTGAGGGTTGTGGGGTTAGGGATAGAGTAAGAACTAGACATGGGGATAAATGCATTGTTGTGCATGTGTGGTGCTGTATGTGTTATATACTGGTAGCATTACGGAAATGATTTTTCATGAGTTAAGGTGCATGATTAGGGGTTAGGGGCTGGGAGGGTTGGACTTAGGGTTAGGGTTAATGCACAATAGTTAGGTGGTGCTGTCTGACAAGAAAATATTAAAACACCTTTCAGAAGAGGATTAGTCTACTGTAAAGGGTACTGTAAAAAGCAGTTAACAATCTTAAAAATACTACATCCCTTTATATCACCTAAGAGAAAGAGAAAACGCCACAGGCAGAAAAGCCCATGGCAGGAATCAAAATGGTATCATAGTGGTAATTATTTTAACTATATTAGTTGTTTATCTTGGTCACAGTAAAATGCTTTAACAGATAGATGTGAAAATAGAATTGCAAATATTAAATGCTTTCAGTCATCTTGAAGTATGGCAAAATCAACCCAGGATAACCTGAAGATATTACTGTTCAATGCCAGAAGTCTAAACAAAAAGCTCCGCACTCTGCAATCTTTCCTCACACTGGAGAATGTAAATATCTGTGTAGTTACAGTGACATGGTTTAACACCATTGAGAGCACAACCAGCAGTATAATGCCTTTCACTCACCTAGACCAGCTATTGCACAGGAGGGAAGAAAAGGTGGAGGTGACCCTATATAAATAAATCACTACTTAAGACTGGTCAAGCCATGTGACTCCATGTCCAACTCACTATAAGCAATGTTCCCTACAATAAGTTTGCAAGTTACAGATGACCCCCTATGAATAAGATATCCCATACCTCATACCTACATTTACTGTATTCATTCTCCATTGAACCTAAGTCTATAGTCCTGATTACTTCAACTAGCCCTCTGTAAACTGAGAAACATACACATCTCCCAATGCACAGGCCCAGAGATTCATGGGATGTGTCAGCACAAATATTCCGGCCCAGCTATCCCACGTCACTACTAGAGGTGCTAATATTTTTGACTTGATAAGACAAACATGGGTAAACTTTGCACTCACCCATGTGTAATGTCCTTACTTTTCAACTTGGACCATGAACTGGTTTTGTTTGAAATTTAGCTAAAGCCTGTCACTCCATTTAATCCTCTAAAGTTTAGGAATTATTCTAAGCAAGCATCCTACTACAGAGTAACACGCCAGCACAATTTCAAACCCTCCCCCCAACCACATGAACTTCATTGCTTATGTGGAATTGTTCACAGACTCTCTACACCATCATGTAAGCAACTGCATTGAGGCAGCTGTACCATCCAGAATAACAATAGGAGTAACTCAAAGAGAAAGCTGCCCTGCTGGAATCCTAATATCAACAAGCTATATAGTAAAAGGAAGAAAACAATGGCCAAATCCAGGAAGGGGAAATGCTGAGCAAGGCAAAATAAATAAATGAATAAATAACCGTCATCAAAATTAAATCCATTAAAGCCAAATTTGAGGTGAAAATAGACTGACAGGTAAAGGACAACTACAAGACTTTCTTCAGCTATGTCAGCAACCTCAAAGGTAATACACAGCAGTGAACTGAACTAATTGTAAATGGAGCCACCTACTCAGAACCAGAGAATCTAGCAAACATGCTGGCTGATAAAATTTGCTCCAACTTCGTCTTGCTTTCCCCCAGTCACTCACAAGAGACACCCTTGAGCACAAATCTCCCTGCTATGACTGCTACTGAAATGGCTGAAATGGTCCGCAATACAATCTCCATGAAAAGCAATACTCCATCTATGTACATACCCTAATAATACCACTGGATGCCTTCTGAATAACATGAAATATGCCATATCCAGCCCTCTAAGATCATTTTCAATTGTAGTCTACAAACTGGCTTTGGGTCTATCGAATGTAACTGTTATTTTTTTTATAAAGGCAGGTGTCCAGGTAACTGCAGATTTATAAATCTGATTATTCTCCTTTGTAAGGCCATGGAAAGAATCATCATGGAGATCATAAATAAAGACACAGGAAATCGTTGGACACTAAATCCAATACAGTTTGGTTTATTCAAGCATAAATTGTGCCTGCTCAATCTGGTGGTCTTTTTCAGGGATGTCACCAAAACTATGGACAAGGGCAAAATGGTACACACTGCCCATCTTGACTTGGACAAAGCATTCAACAGTATTCCTCATTTGGGCATTGTCAACAAACTCACAAAGCTAGGAGTAAACCCCCTATGCCAACTGCTGGATAGCCAACTGGCGTACAGACAGGACACAGCAAGTCTGGATAAGAGAGTTTACCTCTACCACCTCTACAAAAAGGCCAGTCACTAGTGGAGTCCCTCAGGGATCTATACTTCAGCTGCTCCTTCTAGCTTCAACATTTCAGAATTAAAGCTGAGGCTGAAGGCCTCTGGTTGACCAAGTTTGCAGATGACTGTAAGCTTGGCACAATTAGAGAATCCCTCATGAATACTAATATCAACCAATTGGGCTTGTCACAAACTAATCAATGGTGCAAGAGCCATCATCTAAAACTAAATGCTGCAAAGTGCATAATAGTATCTTTGGCAAAGTCAGCCACTTCTGTGAATTACCACTTTGTTTATGCAGACCTAAGAGTAAGCCCAGTGGTTAGGAACTTAGGAATATATATAGACAGTGACTTGACCTTTGGCTAAAAAGGATTTATAAAGAATTAGGAAAAAGAAATGTAATAGTAATTCCACCTGAAATAGAAGAAATCAGCACATTTTGGAGAAGTATTTATGAAGTCCCTGTTAAACACAACAAAGAGACCAAATGGATAAAAGAGTTAAAAGAAAGAGTAAGAACTTCTGACACATAAGACATGAAATGAGAAACAACAGTCTGAGAAACTGAGATATTATTAAGAAAGGTTTCTGTCTGGGAAACCCTGGGTCCAGATGCAGTTACTAATTTTTTGGCTAAATGTACAAGTAACTTCATACAAAGCTTTAGCACTGTGTGTAAAATACTTACATACACATACCAAAGAGGCATCAGAATGGTTAACAACATGTAAAATCACATTCCTACCTTAAATGAGAACCTGCAAGCCATGCTAAGAGTTACAGACCAATAACTTGCCTTTAAAGAGTATATAAATTATGTACTGGAAATGATGCAGACAGACTTTATAGTTACTTAGAAATTTATCATGGCGAAAAGGTAACAAAAGAATATCATATGGAGCAAAAGATCATGTATTGTTAAACAAAGCCATAACAGAAAGCTGTAAAAAGGGACTGCACCTAAGGATGGCACAGGCTGATTATTACAAAAGTATTTGATAGATTCTCACATCTATGGATAATGGAATGCTTACAGATGTAAAACTGCTTTGACTTGTAGGAATAATGTTCAAGCTATAAACAGATGTTCTTCCTGGTTTAATTTGTAACTTTCAAATAAAGGACTAGGCCCAGAAAGCAATGGATCAGCTGGACAAGAAAACCAGAAAATGATTCATACTTTTTAAATAATATATAATATACAGTGCATGGCAAAATTGTACATCCCTAGGTCTGAAGGAGGTATGGACCTTCTGAAAACAATTTCTATAGGTCTGCAGTTACAGGACTGTTAACATATTGACATTGTCAGATCCTGGCATAGTGAAAGTTCTAAACCATGAAGACAGATAAATGTACAAGATAATGTCTTTGGTCAGATTAGCAGAAGCATTTTAGGAAAGAGTGGCAAGGGTAATCAAATCAGAAGGAGATGAAAAGCAGGGAGCAACAGAATGTGCCCAAAATAAATAAAGGAAGGAAGCAACATAAAGAATGGAGCAGTAGAAAAGGGGGAAAAACAGGAAAGCCTACAATTATAATGACAGTTATAGAGAATCCTGGAACAAAACACATGTTGCTCAAAACTGAAAGCGTAAATGTTTAAGGAGAGGTAAAATTTAAACCAAAGAATAAAAGGCGAATGATACAAGCTGAAAATAGGGGACTACATACATTCTGGCTTACAAAGTCTGCAGAAAAAGTGAGAGGTATAGACAAACAAAAAGGTTCTGTAACAAAGAAACAGATGCAGTTGCATATCTTATTACTGGCTATAAGGCTCTCGAGCCTGCAGATAAATCTAGCTGAAAGGCATAACAATGTGGCAAAATTGTTGCACTGGGGATAGGACAAACACTACAACAAACAAGAAGCTGAGAAGCACTGGAAGCATGAATCACACAGTGTTAATGAAAATGCAGAAAACCTGAATATATGGGCTCATCCAAAACCAACAGAAAACCAGAAGAAAGACAGTCAGATATAATAGTCACAGAAAAAAAATACAAAAGTCATATTAATAATTGAGAAAGCTACAGACAGTCATTATTGTGCCATGCATATTGAGAGATACAAATATCATATAATAACATGATATAAAAGCAGAAATTAGAGCAATGTGGGTAAAGAAACCCAATAATAGTAGGAACAATGGAACTAATACAATTAATTTTCAAGTTTACTTAAATATGCTACCTATATATGTAATCATGTTGGAAATGCTAAAGGTACAATTCTTGGTATACTGCAGGTGCTGAGAAGAGCACTCATGGCAAACACCAAAGTTATGAATCAATAATAATTTCTTGATTGTTTAATTGCACCCAAACTCAGGAAAGGGTCGCTTGCTGTCATGGTATTAGAAACTCAAAACATTTGGAGAAGTTAAAAAAAATGAGGAAAACATATGCTTACAAATTGTAATATACTTTCTAGGTTTTTGGCACAGAAATCTTGCTGAACAATGAATACTTGGTAGAGGGAGATAAAAGGGATATAAGTTATGACTACAGCTATTGTTACCACTGCTAAGTTTGTTTAACTATTTCCTCAAGGACTAAGCAAAATTGTCTAATCAGTTAAAGAGAGTAATTCCTTGGATGCTAGTTGATCTGAAAATGGAACAATCATGATATGAAAAGCATGTATATATTGTAGCAAATATTACATTCTCTCACTAGTTTTAACTATAACTTCACACAAGTATACAAATTATAACAATAAACTATTTTTTGTACATCCATAGCAAATGCACCATATTGCCTCAATCCTAATTGCACATAGATACATTTTTTTAACTTAGCTGGACTGGTGACATAGGCCTTTCCTAACTTAACTAAGTGTCTTCTACAATGCCAATTATAGTTTATATAGAGAGTTTACAAACAGGAGACCATATTACTTAGCACAGATTGTTAAAATCTGAAATGTTCTCTTTTTGTCTTAGTTCTTAATTGAATTATTGGGTTTCCTCTCTACAGGTGAATTCATCCATCCTCAACACCTTTTCTCATTTTGCATATGAGATTGGGGTGTCACTTCCTTAGTGACAATCATCTCAAGCCAAGTTTTACACTGCTGGGTGGCTAGCCATGTCATAGTAGTTCATTTGCACCACACACTTTCACCTATGGTGCCAATTTTAGAGTATCCAGTCCACCTACTGCATGTCATTGGAATGTGATAGGAAACTGATGAATGGCATATGTGTTTCAAACTTCATGTTCTACATAAAGTTCATCCTAATGTACAAGCTATATATTCTATCAACTTCCTAAGTTTGTCAGTGCAATATTAAAAAAAAAAAAACTGCCCCTATTTCTGGTCCTTTACCCCCCCCCCCCTTTATGGATTTGTCCACATTTGTCACTCTAAGGGGTTGTGAGTGTTACATTCTAACACATTTCTATGTGACATCTATGCCAAACATGCCCTACTACTTGTGATTTGTCCTCCACTCTACAATGACATGCCAATGATTTGTCAGGAAAAATATAATGAGGAAAATATCACAAATATAAGGCAAAACTGGACATTCTGCAAAAAAACAGGCCAGCTGAGAGGTATGAATGTGAAGTATATGGTCCAAAAACAGTACAGGATATTGTCCCTACAGTGCAGAGTATTGTGATATCCCATTCCTGGCATTTTGTAGTGAAGCTCTGTTAATGATCTGTAATAGGACATGGGACTACCATGTAAAATAATCATCCAGGGGAAGTGTGTGTATGCAATAGGGACACACAGATGAAATGCAGGAATGAACACAGAGAAAGAGAACAGGTGAAACTCCTGCATGTACATCATGCAATGGAAGATTGTTATAGCAGCAGCACGAAGTAAATATCTATATGGTACAGTATGGACTGTAAAGTGAAAATGTGTGGTCTGTGACTGTTACACAAGGTGACATAACAATGAGGAGAATGTCTCTATGAGATAAGCATCATTGCATGAATAATGCAGGGGACATCTATCAAAGATTTGATGTACAATTGGGGTATGGTACATACTGGAACCTGTTCAAAATGACATACCTGAATATGAGTGTAGCTGTACAAAATGATATACCTGAGTATCAGTGCACTCTCAGCAGAGACACAGGTAAAGGATCATGGCAAATATTACAAGAACTAACCACAATCATTGACAATATCAGAATAATACCACCACTAATCCCATGCCTCTGATGTAACATATGCGATGTGGAATGATAACAGATGACCCTGCACATGCGTGGGCACACACACAAACACACACACACACACACACACACACACACACACACACATGCACACACACTTAAGAACTATTATGATACATCCAGTCTCTATAAGGGTAACAATGTACGCTGTCTTGGTACTGTAATGTCTGCAGGAGGTGTTAAAAGGGACACTGCTATACCTGTATGTGATAGCATGTCCAATACAGCCTACTCAGATGGTGCAGTGGTGCAGCAGTAGCACTGTTACCTCACAGCAAGAGGTTCTCTGGTTTGATTCTTGGCTGGAGTGCCTTCTGACCCGAGTCTACATGTCCTCCCTGCATTTGTGTGGATTTCCTCTGGGTGCTCTGGTTTCCTCCCACATTTCAAAGACATGCATCTGGAGCATTTCTCCCTGGGCTCTGCTGAAAGTTGGCTTTGTTCCAAGTCAGACATTCTCTATAAACAAATGTTAAATAAATAAAAAAAAAAATGCTTGCCTTGAGTACATGACATATCTATGGTCCAATCCACTCTGTCACGAATTATATACATGCCATAAATTTTATCAAACACCTATGTACGCAGTGTGTGCATAAGCTGAACAGGTAGCACACGTGCATCTAATGTAGCAACTCTCTAAGGGCAAGAACACTGCATCAATGGGCCCAGACAATATCTTAGGATGCCATCTAAATAGCATGAAACATGACCTATAAGACCCTCTGGAATTGTTATTTAACTGTAGCCTCCAAACAGGCTTCATGCCTCATGAATGGAGAACAGCAACAGTCACCCCTCTGCAACTAGGTGGCCCATCTACAGACCCAAGAAACTACAGCCCCTTAAGTCTCACTAGTCTTATATGTGAAGGCATGGAAAGAATTATCATGGAAATGATCAATAGTGATACAATAAACCTCCAGGCACTGAAGCCAACCCAGTTTGGTTTCGTCAAGTCCAGGACATGCCTACTCAACATGGTGGACTTCTTTGAGAAGGTCACCAAAGTGATGGATAAGGGTTCACACTGCTACCTTCACCTGACCAGGGCATTTGACAAAATTCCCCACTCAGACATTGTTGACAAACTAAAGAGGTAAGATACAGCCAGGACCCTTGAAGTTAGAATTGGGAGTCCACCTCTACAAAGAGGTCAGTCACAAGTGGAGTCCCTCAGGGATCTGTCCTTGGATACTCCTTTTTGGCACGTACTTCTTTAAATTCAAAGCCAATGTCAGTAGTTTCTGGCTGACTACATTTGCAGATGATTGCAAACTAGGAGCTTTAACTGAATCCCACACTGACATAAATGTTTTCCAGGAAGAGCTGACACAGATCGGTATATATCAGAATATCAAAGTATTAAAACTTTGAATTTTCTGATATCAAACACTATTCAACAAATGCTAGGAATAGCGAAGCTGCAGAACAGTGAATTCTTTCCTCAGGAAAGAATTCAGTTGGCTGTTTCTGTGGCTTTGCCATTCTTAGCACTGTGGTGGAAAGTTACGGGTTGGGTTCAGGTAAGTGTGAGATTGTTTGGACGTTAGGGTTAGGGGAAGGTTAAGTAAGTTAGAGTTAGGGCACGGGTTAGGTGAGTGTGCGATAGTGACGGACCTTAGGGTTAGGGTTTGGGTTAAGGTAAGTGGGTTGATAGTAGTGTATGTTTAGTTTAGTGTAGGGTTAGATGTAGGAATTTAAGTGTATGTTTGTGGTTGCTGTTTGTTTGATGTGCTTGTGTTGTGTGTATGTGTTTTGGAGCAGCAAATTTTTTCCATGGGAAAAAATTTGCTGTTCTGAATGTTCGATGTTTTCATATTTAGATGTTTTGGGGCCAAAGAAATAGCGTTCACTATTTTCATCTTTTGATAATGTGATATAAATGTGACACAGGCTGGTGTCAGAGCCATGGACTAAAACTAAATGACAAGAAATTCATAACAGTATCCATCAGGAAATCATCCAGCCTAGTAACTATTGTAATGACAACACAACCCTTAGAGATGACTCAGTAGTTATGGACACACATAGATGGTAATCTAGCCTTTAACTATCACGTGTCTACAGTAGTATTGAAATCATTCTATGTTGTGCAACTTATAAACAAAGGTATGGCATATAGGTCCAAAGAGGTCATTGTTTCACTATATTTCACATTCATCAGACCTATCATTGAGTACTATGCCCCCTCAGATATGTGCCTAAACAGGCATATCTAACAATAGGAACACCCATAGAAGTTTCTCACTAAAAGAATACAGGGCATAAGTAAAATGCCCTATGCAGACTGCCTCAAGGCTCTATCCCTGTAGTCTATCTCCTAAAGGCTTTTGAGGGAGATCCATGCCTGGCATACAGGGCATTGCCAGATCCCACTGTGATGGACGTATCCACAAAACAAACAGCATCAGAATTACCCTTTCTAAAGACTTAAACTTGCCTGTGATATAAATAGGACCTGCTGGAGAGGCAGGTTCTTATCCCAGGGACTACCCTGTCCCTGGAACAGGTTACCTATTGTGAAGGAGAGTTCCACCCTAACCCAATTCAAGTGCAACTTGGACAATTGGATGGGAACAAGAAATTAATTCCTCGTTTGGCATCTATGTCTCTA
The DNA here is from genome assembly GCF_019279795.1 of Protopterus annectens. NCBI lineage: Eukaryota > Metazoa > Chordata > Ceratodontiformes > Protopteridae > Protopterus > Protopterus annectens. The sequence goes on from NC_056728.1 coordinate 1,508,587,217, forward strand.
ATGGACACAGGAAACCTGTAAATATTTCATCTCCCAGGCCCCTGATTGCAAAAGTTTCATCTCCCAAGACCTGATTACACTTACCAAGGGTATCAGAACTTGTCAGAGATTTGGGATGCATAGCTAGGCTTAAAAAGTGCCTTGTGGTCATTAGCCTAGTAAATACCTATGAACCTATTGTTGTTCTGTACTATCAGAAAGTCATGTATATTCCAGAGAAAGAATACCTAGGTATGGCCAATAAGCTGTGTGACAGTGCACTGTGACAAATGTGGTACATGTGAGTTACATATCACTGGAAGATTTGTAGGGCGGTATATGAAGAAGGCTGCATTGTACACAGTTACTGGTGTGATGAAGTCTGGGAACCTTGAAGTTATTATAGCCTCTGATGTGCATATCCTTCACATACCCAATACTTGTGTTACAGTCAATGGAATTGTCAGCACTGTGGCCACATTCTGGTGAATGCACCACTTACCCTATACCCCAGGATGCAGGTCACATACATATAGATCTGATTATAGGGTGTGATGTCCACATTATACTTGGGTGTACTTATCTCTGCTTCATGATTCAAAAAATCTCTCTACGTGTTTCATCAGTGCAGTTGTTGTCATGGCTGTAGGAGCAGTCTCTGGTATGTGTTGATACTGTCTGTATTATAGTATAATCACAGCCAGAGTCAGTGATTGCACATAAGCTGTAGTCCCTCAGGCAGCTGTTTGGGCACAGCATGTGTATGTCATCTGTGATGTCCATCACTAAACTAATGGGCAGCAAAGGGCCTAGCAGACACCACTGATGTACCAACCTGATCACTGTACCTGAGATATATATCACATCATATGTCACATCATGCATTTCAGCATAGTGAGATGCCATATATGTCATACACTGGTTTATCCATTTTGTGATACAGCTGTTTATGGCCACATATGAATGTGTTGATTGATTACCTCAGTGTGGATTTTTGTCAAATGCCTTGACCTGTTCAATATCCGCACAGTGATACTGTTGTCATCATCCATGCCCTCGATCACCTCTTTGAGGACATCAGTCAGATGTAACGAACCTGATGTAGCATTAACAACTCAAACATCTGTTGCACACGCCTGGGATATTACTAGTATACATGTAGAGGAGGTCCATGATGGCATGTTGGTCCTTCTCATAGCCGAGGAGAGTCAGGATGTCTCTATGCATGCATGTGTCAGTTGCTGTCCCCCCAATTCAGGTGGGTGCATAGGCCATGTGCAGGGTGTGTTGAACTGTGTATTCAACCATATCAGGAAGGTGTATGTGCAGAGTCATGTCATAGATGATCTGTGATGTTGTCACAGCACATTGATTCTGTGTGATATGCCTGGATGAAGGTAAGACAGTACATACTGCCTATTGTGATCTGACCTAGGGTTCTGACACAATCACACATGCAGGTATCATTGAGAAAAATACAAGCTGGGGGTTAAACCTTACTTCAGCTGATGGGTAAACAACTGGCTTGCTGACAGAACACATCCTGTGAAAGTTGGTGAATCAACCTGTAACAGTCACCACTGGCAAATCCTGGGGATCTGTGCTTGGCCCTTCACTGTTTGAATTTTATTTCTCCACAGTTCATGCTAAAGTCTATGGCCTTTGCCTTACAAAGTTTGCTGATTCTTGCATATTGTGTGCAATAATTGAGTCCACCAGTGGTGATAATGTAGTACAGGAGGAGCTAACACACACAACGGGATGGTAACAAAGGCACAAGATCTACAAATAAATGCAGAAATGTGTGTTTATAATGCTGTCCATCTGAAAAGTGGAGTTTCATGTTAATCACAGCATTGACAAGAGTCTTGCTATGCAGAAACCCAGTGATGCAAGTACTCAGAGCACATTTAAATAGCAATCTGAACTTTGACCATCAACTGTCCACACTGCTACTGAAAGCCTATGTCGTGCACATCCTACGTAATGCCATTATATTATCTTAAGATTGTATGACAGCACTGTAGTCAAACCTCATTACAGCACTAATAGTGTAGAATGCTCTTTTTACATGTACCTCACCAGACTCATGTAGCAGCTGGATAGACCACAGGGCTTTCTCAACAAGATAACACAGGGCCTACACACCATGCCATGATGTATGTGGATAGATTGAAAGCCATGTCATTGTAAACTTTGTTATATAGAATGAAGTGACTTCTGCCTTACCTTACTCTGGTGGAAGTACTGCATATCCAAAAATGTTATATAGCTGATGACATCAGCAGTGTTTGTTGAGGAAAAGATCACAGAATCCCACATGCTGGTGTAAAATGTAATGTCAAGCAACAGCTCAGACACACAAACTCAGTCAATTTACTGCAGTAAGAAGAACACTCATAATTATCTAAGGTACATAGGCTACAGCGCACAGTATTTTCCACAAGTGCCACAGCTCAAGTCAAACTTGGAGTGTGTCAGACAGCAGTTTATAGCTGATGACATCAACAGCATCTGTTGAGGACAAGATAACAGTGTCCCGCATGCTGGTGTAAAATGCTTTAGGTAATGTCAAACAGCTCACGCAAACACACAGTTGACTACAGTGAGACTAGAACCCCTGTCTATTTAAGTACATGGACTAAAAAAAACACAGTATATTACACAAGTGCCATGGTGAAGTCTAATTTATACAGGAGTGCAGGTGAACTTATATTAGATGAAGTCAGCAGACCGTGTGTGAGACCAGAGGTTTGGGAAGCTTATATGAAATTGTTGTGTAGCCATGAACAAGTATCAAAATGCTGGCAATCTATGTAATTGGAGAAGTCGTTGTAGGATACACATATCTGCTCTGATGTTTAGACACACACACACACACACACACACACACACACACACACACACACACACACGCACACACACACACACACGCGCACACGCGCACACACACACACACACACACACACACACACACACACACACACACACACACACACACACACACACACACACACACACAATCACACACACAATGATAATGCAGTGGGAATTGAACCCCTACCTATCTAGGTACATAGACTAGAGAACACAGCACTTAACCAAGTGACACAGCTCCAGTGTATAAGAGTTCAGGTGAACTTATAGTAGATGACATCAGTAGATCATGTGGGAGACAAGAGATTGGGAGGCCTATATGAAATGGATGTGTAAGCATAAGCAAATATCAAAATACTGACAATCCATGTAACAGGAGAAGTAAATGTAGGATGCTCACATCTGTTTGACTGTAGTGAGATCAGAACCCCTCCCTATCTAATTACACAGGTTACAGAACACAGTACTTAATGCAAGTGCCACAGCACAAGTTTGATTTATATAGCAGTATGGGTGAATTTATAGTAGATTAAATCAGCAGGCTATGTGGGAAAAAAGAGGTTGGGATGATTGTATGAAATGGATGTACAGGCAAGAGGTTGGAAGGATTGTATGAAATGGATGTACAGGCATGAGCAAGTATCAAAATACTGGCGATCCATATAATTGGAGAAGTAATTGTAGGATACACACATCTGTTCTGTTGTCTAGACATACACTCACACACACAGACACACACACACATACACACACACACACACACACTTGATTGCAGTGAGAATAGAACCCCAAATTATCTAAATACATAAACTGCAGAACACAGTACTTAACTCAAGCACCACAATTAAAGTCTGATTTGTACAGGAGTGCAGGTGAACTTATACTAGGTGACATCAGCAGGCCATGTGGAAGACAAGAGGTTGGGAGGCTTGTATGAAATGGATGTATAGCCATAAGCAAGTATCAAAATACTAGAAATCCATGTTATTGGACAAGCAACTGTAGGATACACACATCTGCTCTGTTGTCTAGGCACATATACACACATAGTCAGCTATAGTGAGAACAGAAGACCTACTGTTCTAAGTACACAACCTACAGAACACAGTATGTTACACAAGTGCCATGGTACAAGTCTATTTTATACAAAAGTGCAGGTGAACTTATAGTAGATGACATCAGCAGAACATGCAGTTGACAAGAGGTTGTGGGGACCATATAGGCACATAGCTTCATGGGTTCATATGAGGCTAATGACCTTATATCACTAGGGTCTTTAGAAACCTATCTGTGTAAAAACACAAGTACCATTATTGAGCATAGTTGGATGGTCATTTTTAGCAGAACATGTTTGTGAGCAGCACCAACTAGTCCTGTCCATGAGGGATATAGGTGCCAGGCCAGAGCTGACTTTACAATGACCCAACCAGTAGTTAAGGTTGCACTTGAACAGGACAGTTGAGGACCACTGTTTCACATGCTGTGGGAGTCTATTACAGAGGAATGTGAATAGTTGTGGATATATATGTCCCCCCAGTATGTTCTGTTTATGTCACAGGCTAAATTGAGAAGCCTGAAGCAAATTATAGTTGACACATTTGAATTGCAGATGCCCATCATTTACAGAATGCCAGGGTCTGAGACTGCTCTGCAGGGCAGCCATAGGTCACCTCTGAACAGCTTGCATGATATTGAGTACAGTGACATGTATGTCAGTTTTTCCATGTATGTCATGTTTGTAGGCCCGGGATTCTGCTAGCCACAACCCTGTGTTCTCTCCAATTGTTGTAGGTGTCTGGTAAGGTACAGAGAAATGTGAGCATTGTTCTCCATTATTGGTGTGATAAGGGTAGAGTACAACAGAGGTATGTCTACCCTGGTCTTGGATATGATGTCAATATATATGATGTGCGCAATGCTGATTGTGTGTGTCATCACTATGGGCACATAGTGATGAAAGTGTAGATTGCTATCAACATGTGTTCCCAAGTCTCACAACATTGTGTTTGAGCTTGGGGGGTGCTATGCATATCATAATTAGCAGGGGTACTTCATTGCCAATGGTGGCAAAGAGTCATTGTATGCTGAAGGTTCAGTCTGTGAGTTTGTCACCAATCATCAGTCTGTGTTAGCTCCTACTGTGATATGTTACCATCATTGAGGGACTCTATATGAGTGCATCCAGTTAACAATCATCAGCAAATGTGGTAAATCACAGGCTATCTACTGTTGCCTGTGCTTCATGAAAGTATTTCCCAAACAGCTGAGGGCCTAATGCAGATCCTTGTGGTATTTCACTGCTGAGTGAGCTAGTGGTGGAGGTACAATTGCCAACTTTGAGAGTGTGTGTTCTGTTGCTGAGCCAGTTGGCTCTCAATCTAGTACTGTATGGCCTAATTCCCAGATGGGAGATCTTCACTATGAGACATGAATGGAAGATTCATGCTGCTGTCAAAATTGCTTTGCATACAGTGATCATCTAAATATGCTTACAAGGAGGGTACTTGTGTTTTTACAAAGTAAGGCGTTTATTGTCTCATGTATACTGACAATCATGTACTCATAAAAAGTACAAATGCAATATGTGAGAGATGCAACTATACAATGAATCTAGAATAAATGCTGTATCTCTCATGTAACAGAAATCCAGATATCAAACAGGTTATCAACACACACTTCTCCACCACAACAGACCAAGTGCACAACACATAACGCCACATATGCAGAGGTACTCATTAGAAGCTTACCAAAAGAGCAGAGATCTCACAAATGCAAACCTTATGCACACATTACAGTCCAAACAGAACCCACTACACATAAAAACAAACATATCAGTGTGTCAGCCATTAAGCTCATAAGACAAAGCACCTGAAAACCAATGTCTTGGTCATAGGTGAATCCATAGTAAGACTCACAGATGTCCCCTTTACGAGACTGTACAAGAAGATAGTCATGGTTAGCTGCCTGTCAGGTGCCATGATCTGCAAATTCATAACACACATAAGTCTATCAACATGCACAGCTACACCTCTGTCATACTCCATGTTGAAGTTAATGACTTGAAATGTACCTCATTGGACTATATGAAGAGAGATATGACTGGTCTCTCAGATTATGTATGCCTATAGCTCTAAGCAGCATTTTACCCTCACTAAGGATGGTGCTTCTATACAAACAAAATAATTCTCAACTTCAATTGACTTAGCTACCGGTGTTAATCCAGGGGGATCCAGTATTTGTCAGCCTTGGAAGATATGGTCAACAGACCATGCTGCTTTACCAGGGATGATCTTCATCTGTCACCTCTTACCTTTCAGTTACTGGCCAAGTTATTTACCCCTCCCCCATATTGCCTTTTTTAGGCAATGTAACAAAATCAAAATTCACGATGCAAAAATATACTCAAAAGACAAACTCAAGGTTATGCTGCTTAATGCCAGAAGAGTACATTGGAGTCTACGCTGAATTGAGGCAATATTTATTTGGGAAGATGTTGAGGTTTGTGCATTCACAGAGACATGGTTTACATACACAGAGAGTACTCTAGCAATGAAAGGCCATAATGCCTTCCACATGTTCAGGCCACAAAATATATGTGAAAGAAATAAAGGAGGAGGTGTATCCATCTTCATGAAAAACAAATATATCTCAAGACTGGCTAAGCAGTATGACTAATTAGACTTAATCCAAGTCCAACTAATTGTAGGAAAAGCCCCCCCCCCCCACATTGTTGTTAGCTACAGGTTCACCAACATGAACCACAAAATCTACACAGTGCCTTCCTGGACCTACTTGATTCACTCATAATTCAGACAAACACCCTAGGCATGGGTGACTTTAACTATCCTTCCATCGATTGGGATACATATATGAGCATAAACATGCTTGCCCTAAGGTTCCTTCACTTTGTAAACACAAATGCTTTGGAACAGCTAGTCCACACTCCAACAAGCTGATGGAATGTCCTTGATTTAGTACTCACCAACATGGGAGATTGCTACACCAGCCCATGTATGAAACCCTCTCTGAGAAGGTCTTACCATAAATCAGTCACATTCAATGTAACAATCATACCTGACCCCCCCCCCCCAGGATCCAAAAGGTTGAAAAGTTTCTCCAAAGCAAACTATAGCCTCCTAATAAATGGCATAGATAGTTTCAAACCTCCTGCCACCACTCACAGTAAGGACTTCTATATGGAGGTATACACAAATAGCCTATATAAACAGCTTTACAAGTGGATACAATTAGCTGTACCAGAATGGATCAAAACTTGCTCCCAAAAAACAAGCCACCCTGCTGGGCAATTAGCATAACTAGATTACACAATATGAGAAAGAAACTGATGTCCAGAATTAGAGGGAACAGTCTCAGCAGAAGAACATCCTCCATAGCTTGAACAAGCAAATGAGACATCTTGTAAAGTTGTCTAAAGCTAATAACAAAACTAAATTAACATCCATAGCTAAGAATGATCACAAGGCATTCTTTAGCTATGTCTGCAATGCAAAAGGGAAGGCCCAGCTTTGCACCAAATTCATAGAGAATGGTACCAATCATATTAAACCTTAGGACATAGCTGAATTGTTAGCAGACAGGTTTGACATAAATATCACACCCCTGTCTCCACCAATCATACCCCAAAGCATACCTGTCACCAGTTCAAAGAACAGGTCATAACTGCACTCACCAAGGCCAAAAGCACAGCTTTTATGGAACCAGATAACATCCCAGACTGCTTAATAAGCAGTATGAAGCTTTAGTGGAAACACTGGGTACTCTCTTCAACCACAATCTAAGTACTGTCTTTGTTCCTGCAGAGTGAAAAACAGCAACTGTACTCCCCTTGCACAGAGGGGATCCCTCTACCAATCTGGGGAACTATAGACTCATAAATCTGATCAGCCTTGTCTATAAGGCTTTGGAGTGCATAATTTTGGATCTTATCAACAAGGATATTGGTAAACATTAAACTCTTGACCAACCCAGTTTGGCTTGGTTAAGAGCAGATCATGCCTTTTAAATCTAGTGGAACTCTTCAAGAGTGCCACCAAAGCCCTTGATGAAGGCTAATCAGTACACACTGCCTAGCTCGACTTGACACAATTCCCCACTCATGCATCTGTGAGAAACTCACCCAGCTAGAGATTAACCCATACATCATTAGATGGGTAGCCAACTGGCCCACCAACAGAACACATACAGTCATACTTGGGGATTCCAGCTCTACCAGCAGACCTGTTACCAGTGGTGATCCACAAGGGTCTGTGCTGAGCCTCCTACTGTTTGGAATCTATTTTTCAGAAATGTAGGTGATAACAGATGGCCTGTGGCTCACCAAGTTCACTGATGACTACAAACTGTGTGCAATCATTGAATCCTCAAATGATGTCAACATACTACAAAATGGGCTTACATACATAAATGATTGTTGCCAAAGACAGACTTAAACTTAACCCAAAAAACATGCACTATTATCCTTTTTGGCAAAGGAGAGGTATTTGCAAATTACACTATTAATAATACCCCCCATAAGTTCCAACACAACAGTAATAAATTTGGGAATGTAGGTGTATAGTAACTCTGATCATTATGTGTCCACAATGGTAAGGAAGGCCTTTTAGGTTGCACACCACCTTAATGGAAATGTTGCATCTCCGCAGATCAAATGGGACAAGACTCACTCACTCTAGGTACCTTAACATAGCCTGCGACATCAATAGGACATGCTGGAGAGACAGATATGTCTCCCAGAAATCGTCACTGCTATGGAGCAAACTCACAATTCACATGAAACTGAGCTCATCAATAACCTTATTTAACTGTAACTTGGACAACTGGATGGAAAATTGTAAAATTATCCAGGGGTTTCACTTATGTCACTCTTAGACAAGGGCAACTAGTGCTGATCATGGATTCACAAATATGGACTACATATATTGGTCTATAAAGAAACAATCGTACAACTTTGCTAGGCTTAAAAAGGCCCTAGGTCCATTAGCCTAGTAACTTCCTATGAACCTATGAATCTAGGGCTATTATGGTAGTAGCCTCATATGAACCTATACAGGCCTGCCAACATCTTGTCTCACACATGTCCTGCTGATGTATTGTACTATAAGTTCAGCTGCAGTCTTGTACAAGTCAGACTTGTGCCATGGTGCTTGCATTATGTACTGTACTTAGATAGCTAGGAGTTCAATTTTCACTGCAGTCAAGTGTGTGCTCTTGCTTGATATTACAGAAAGCCTTTTACCCCAGCATGTGGGACACTGTCATTTCCATATTCTTAACAGACACTGCTTATGTTATCAGCTATATCAGATATTTGGATATGCAGTCGTTCCACCAGGGCATGGTCAGATGTCATCTCATCCTATAAAAGACAGATTATAGTGACATGGATGGCTTTTATTCTATCCACATACATCATGGCATGGCCTGTAGGCCCTGAGTTATCTTGCTGAGAAAGTCCTGTGGTTTCTCCAGCTGCTGCATGTGTCTGCTGAGGTGCATGTAAAAGAGAGCATTGTACTGTATTACTGTGCTGATGAGGTTAGACTACAGTGCTGCCCTACAATCGTAAGATATGTATATGATGGCATGACTTATGATGTGCACCATACATTTGTCATGGAAAATCATTAAAGAGAGAAGTTAGAAAGTAATGATACACATTGCAATCTCTAACTTCACAACCCTTACAAGAGCATTCACTATACAGTTGTGAAATGTTGATTCTATCATTTGTCCAACTTTCCAAGGCCAATATAAGTCAAAGGTACAATGATCAGTTCAATAAATGAAATGGAGATATACTAAGCACTAAAAGTTAGGTGTGCACCCTGAGCATCAGACATGGCTTTTGTATCTCTGAATCCAAAAGATAGAAAACAGGGATATAACTCAGTTATCATCACTTGCACAGGGTGCTGTGTGGGGGTCATTACAGACAGAAGTTAGAAAGTAATGATACACATTGCAGTACTGACTTCACAACCCATACAAGAGCATTCACTATGTTGTATCTTTCGGCTTTTCCTGGTTAGGGGTCACCACAGTGGAACTCCGGTCCGCTAATGATTAGCAGTAGATTTTTACGTACCGAGTTGCCAGCCCTGACGTACAACCTTCAACGAAGGTACACCCATTCATGCATGTCTCCACACAGAAGACGCTTTAGCTGAAAATCGAACAGGACAACGTCTTATTGTGAGGTGACAATGCTACCACCGTGGTTCACAAGAGCATTCACTATACAGTTGTAAAATTTTGATGCTATCAACTGTCTGACTTTCCAAGGCCAATATAAGTCAAATGTACAATGAGCAGTTCAACATCACAAATGCAGATATAATAAGCAATAAGTTAGCTATGCACCCTGAGCATCAGACACAGCTTATGTATCCTTGAATCCAAAAGATAGAACATGGGGATATGGCACAGTTATCATCACTTGCAGAGAGTGTTGTATGTGCGTGTGGGGGCGGGGGCAGGGAGCCTAGGCTGACACAAAAGGTAAGTGAGTGTGCATGAATAAGAAGGAGGAGAAGTCAGATATTGGGATAAATCAAGTGGCTAGTGAGACAAAATGAGTAACTGTTGTGTGTGTGTGTGTCTGTAGGGGTACTACAGGTGAAATTGTTATGTGAGTTTCTGCATGAACACAGCCAAGCTTTGTGCTAGCTCTACATCTTGGTCTGTCAGACAGGTGTGAGCCATGCAAGATAGAGGTGGCAGTTCATTGCTGTTATCCCTGACCACAAGAAATGCCTTTGTTAGGAGTTGCACTGGCACCTACATGCCCAAGGTCAGATGCAGTGCTGCTATCTGAACGCGACTGATGCCTGCTGAATGAACTCCCTTCACAGGGATGCGCAGGACCATGACCCCATAGCTTGCCACATCTGGGTGTGGACAGCACACTCATTGAAGGAGCAGTGGAAATACTGCCAGTATGGGAGTGTGATTGGGCATGGCCACATTGACTGATAGCAGTTGATGTGGCTGGCCTATGCCCATGAGGATGCCATTCCTCTCCCAGTAGATGTTCTATCACAGAAACTGCTCGTTCAATGACAGACACCCCTTAGTCCATCATAGACACCTCTCATCCCAATGTGTCATTCATCCAATCCAGTGAATTGGCAACATGGTGGAAGCAGTCATGCACATACCTCTCAACCTCTTATTGAAAGAAATCTGGACAAAATCTGACATAATAGGGGACAAAGGGCAAAAATAGGGACACATTTTAAATATTGCTGTTATAAACTTAGAAAGTCACGCAGACTAACAGGGTTTGTTTTAACTTACATTTTCTGAAGGATTAGAAATCTAAAAACTCAAATGTATGTCATTATTTAGTGACTTCAGTCCTCAGATCATCCCAGTGCTTTTCCAGAAAGTCACAAGGTTTATGAGGATTAGACCAAAAATATGAGCCAAAAATCTGGGCATTCTGCTAAAATCTGGACAGTTGAGTGGTATGGTCATGCATGTCAGACTGTGCCACATCCACACCCTTTGCATTTGTCTAGAGTACCTATGGCAACATAGCTGTCCCTCCATGATGGCCCTAAACATATGTTGTGTGGGCACTGGAAGTGACACCTGCACCAGGGGAGGAAGGACAGCAGGCTACCTCTGAACACCCTTAGCAGTCCTACTGTTTGGCACCTCTCCCACAATTTGGCTACAGACAGACTCAACAATCACTGAAGTGGAAGTAGCCACACTTCCCTAATCAAAGGCCTCCACTCTACCTGTCCAATGTTTGAGGGCTCACTGGAATGGGTAGTCATAGGTATAGGCCTACTGACTGTATCCAATGGAATTGCAGAGATAGCTGTATGTCATTGTCAGTGCTAGATTCTACCTCCGCACCCCCCCAACTGTGCCGCTGTTTGACCACCGTCATCATAAGAGTCTGCTGAAACACTGACGAGGGCCCACACTTCCACTGTCATGATCACCTGTGATGAAAATAATAATAAAAAAAAAAACAGAAAAGAACTAATACCTACACTACTATAGTGCAACACATGCTAACAAACTAACAGTGATGTATTACAGACAGTACAGTAATATACACAACAGGGCTGACATCAGCATCACACACTAAAATATTTCTTTGAGCATCTGTACTGACATAAAAATGTTTGCTTACTATCTGCAAGGGATATCCCCGGCTGAAGCCAGATGGTCCTGTAAGAAGCTAAGAAAAAAGTAAGGGCAATATTATCAGATTTAACAGTAAAACAGGGGTGATGCTTTTATCCCTTTTATAAGTCCATTAACTGTACTTTCAACAAGAACATGGCTGACAAGTCCAGCATAAGAGAATAATTGTAGCAATCTTCAATCCCCCCCCAAAAAAAAAATAATGTAACACAAAAGTAATGTATTGATGTCAATTGTTTCACTATACAAAAGTATTTAACTGTTAAGATACCAAAGCCTACCTGGAAGGTCCTCCTCGGACATGCTTACTGTCTATGAAACTGTTGATCTGACATTCAGGACATGCTGTACTGCACTGTCCTGTGAGCTGTCTGGATCCCTGATACTGGCCAGGAGCTCTTCACTGGGTTTTACTGGTGGTTCCTTAGCAGGCCCTCCGCTGGTAACCATCTGGTCATGGCCCACTGCAGCTGCTCTCCTCTGTGCAGATGTGATCATGTTAGTGGCGCTGTGGTACATCTGCTCATATATCCTGCTGTGGCAACCCACTGCATGCACATCATCAATAATCTAGTGTCAAGTTTGCATTCTGTGTGCCATACCTCCCCATCCCCTTTCAAGTAGAAAAGCACCATGCTGCATCAAGGCATTTACTATCACCTGGTTCTCAGCATTGGTAAAGGGGGTCTCCCATTATTGGCATGCATGGATGGCATACTCCTAGGTGTCATAAAAGACAAAAGAAGGATAATAAGTATTACATAATTACAAAATAACTGTTTCCAGATAAAACAGAAAAATATTACCCAATGGAGAAACACAAAGCAGTCTACAGATGTGAAATAGGGACAACAAGCAAGATGCAAACCAAGGAGACTAACAATAGCAAAATATCCTTGGTTGTGCCATAAGATTAACTCACCTTTGCTCCCCCCAAAAAATAACTATATATCCTTCTCTGTGGCATATGACTAAATCACCTTTGCCCCCCCAAAAAATACAATCTATCCTTTTGTTGTGCCATAACAGTAACTCACCTTTGCTCCCCCAATTGCTCCCTCCAATAGACAGTCTATCATTGTTTGTGCCATAAAAGTAACTCAGCTTTGCCCCACTACTTCCCAAAAGAATTGGCAAATGACACATTTTGCTAACAAACCATCGTTGAAATTCTAAAGGTGCTATTAAAAGAACTGTCCCTGAAACATTTGTACATATTGATCATAGGACATCCCATTTTCAAGTATTCACAGTCATGTATACCTGTGAAATGGCTTGACAAACATGCCAGTGCAATCATTACACTTACAACTAATGCATAAAGATAAATGTGTAAAAGCCTTTGCTTCAGATTCTTCTTAAATATTTTCCAGGATATGCAGTATGTAGCTGTGAAAATGCAAGCATACCTTCTGCAGTTCAGTAATCCTCTGTACAGGTATGTCCTGAACAAATATCTTGTGTGCAGTCTTCCCAAGATAAATATGTTTCCTCACCATCAGTTTGCCTAGCTACATGGTTGCCTTTTTATAAGGTATAGATTCAGGGCTGTTAGCATAGTCAATGTGCAAATGAGGTGTGAAATCATTACAATTGCTGAGACCTGAAGACTTGCATCCATGTAGGAGATGTAAACATATTGCAGGCACTCCCTCAGTGTTTGTTGTCAATGGATTGCAACTGTGAATGATTACTGGTTGGAAGAAGGAAACCACAACAGCACTGCAGGCTGCATTACTTTCACTGGGTGTGTCAGGTTCAATCTAAAAAGTACTGGATGTAAAGTTGGAAATTTAAGTAAGCAGCACACAATTTGCAGATTGTGTCTCTTAACATCTAACCTGCTCTTCATTTGTTGGCAACTGCATATGATATTATTTCCAGTTAGTATCCTCACACAGTTTAAGGGCAATGATATAGAATGTATTGCACACTACATGTCTCAGAGTAATGCTCAGATAACTGAAGAATGACCAACAAACATGGAAGGGTAAGACAAAGATATATATTTGCAAGCAGTAATCATAACAGTTTGTGTAATCACTAAGTGCACTACCTCCAAAATAATACATCTACAAATAACAGTTATGTGGTTTGATATCACTGTAGATGCTGTTGCAGTTGGTTGTGTGCAGAATGAGTTGCTGCAAAGCTGTTTGTATGGCCCAAGAGGGATAAGGCTCCCATCCTGTGTTCTGAAGGGGCATTGGAGTGAGAGTTCAAATCCAGATCTATGTAGACATATTTCATGCGTGACATAATTTTCTTGTGTGTATGTCATATATTGATTTTCCTAATTTCAACTCCTTGCCCCTTTGTTTCTTTTTTTTTTTTCCTTTTTTGTCTTCGTCTCATTTTTTGGGGGAGGTAGTATTTGCATGATGCAATGCATAGTGCAATCATGGGAATGGAGGAAATGAATGGTGGCTTTGGCTGCACTTATCTCATTTCCACTAAGTGTGGCAGTACACAAACTAGATAGCTGGACCACCTAGGAAGCAGATAGGACCCAGGCAGACAAAATAATAGAAACCAGATACATTCAGTTAATGCTATTGGGCATTGCACAAACATGATAAACTGCATTGCATGGTGATTAACAATGAGACCTTAAGAATGATTTGTAAAATATGGAATGTCTTGTAATTAGTTCTGTGGCAGCAGATGTAAGTGTCGATCTGGAGTACACATAGTCCTGGGCCTTAGTACAGGGTGTGCAACCTTTTTTATACTGTTGTCACATTGCAGTTTATGGCAATGAACTGAAAGATAGACAACTGTTATTTCAATCTTGTGGCAACAGGTGTAAGTGTAGGACTGCTATACACATGGTCCTGGGTTCTAATACAGGATATGCTCTACACTTTTACTGTTGTTCATAGGTTTATAGGTTCATACTAGGCTATCTGCCCTAGGGTATTTATAAGCCTAGCCAGAGTGTGCTTGGCCTTCGCCACCCATTTTAAATTAATTTGCTATGCCCTTTTTTGAGGTTAGTATACTGTGCCTCTGTCTAACAGTGACACAGAAGTGATACCCGGGATAAACCTACGATCTCCCATCCACTCATCAAGATTCCTCTTGAAGAGAGTCAATGAGGGACTCTGCCTAACCTGGAATGGGATTTTATTCCAGAGTGATGGGAGCCTCTGGGTTATGAATCTGTCCCTCCAGCATGTCCTATTTATTTCAGTGCTGAGGTTCAAGTCTCTTGAGCGCATAGCTCGATGGGATTTGGATTTTCTGAGGTGCAGCATGTCCATTAATTCCGGGTTGGACATGGCTTTATATGTCAGGCACAGATCGCCTCGGAGCAGGCGGTATGCTACTGAGTAGAGCTGGAGTTTCCTTAACCAGGCAGCATATGGCATCTGTTTGAGCCCTTTGATCCTCTTGGTGAGGTACTTTTCGGGTCTTTCCAGTTGCTGCAGGTGTCTGGTAAGGTACATCCCGAAAGGGGCATTGTACTCAATTATGGGCCTGATGAGGGATGAGTAAAGAGGCGCAATGACCTCCCCTGATCTAGATGTGACTCCCTTCATGATTAGGTGGGCTATATAAAATGTTTTTGTAACCACTTTGGCCACGTGGTTGTCAAATGAGAGATTGCTATCAACTTGGGTCCCCAGGTCCCTAATTACTTCTTCTGTACTTAATGGATTACCACTTATGTGGTAATTTGTGGGCACTTTGTTTTTGCCAAAGGGGATGACTATACACTTTTTGGCGTTTAGCTTGAGGCCATGGCTTTGCCACCAGTTGTCTGTTTCTATGAGGCCCTTTTGGAGGATGCTTGTGTCGGCTGTTGAGTCGATTATGGCGCCCAGTGTGTAGTCATCTGCGAAATTGGTCAGCCACAGTCCTTCCATGTTGGCCTGTACCTCCGAGAAATATATACTGAACAAGAGAGGTCCCAGGACTGAGCCTTGTGGGATGCCACTTGTAACTGGTTTGGAGGCTGACATGGCTCTAGCAATTCTAACCATGTGGGTTCTGTCCATGAGCCAGTTTGCAACCCATCTAGTGACATAAGGGTTTATATTTAAACTGGTGAGCTTATCTATAATGCCTGAGTGGGGTATTGTATCGAAGGCTTTTGCGAAGTCCAGGTAGGCAGTGTGGACCACCTTCCCCTCGTCAATGCCCTTGGTGACTGTTTCAAAGAAATCAACCAGGTTTAAGAGACAGGATCTGCCCTTACCAAAGCCGAACTGGGTAGGATCCAGTGTCTGTAGGTCCCCAATATCTTTATTCTTGAGGTCCATGATGATCCTTTCCATAGCTTTGTAGACCAAGCTAGTCAGACTTATGGGGCGATAGTTTCCAGGATCCGTTGAGGCACCACCTTTGTGGACAGGGACCACTGTTGCTGTACGCCACTCTTTGGGTACATATCCTGTAGTAAGGCTGAGATTGAACAGTAGTTTTATGTTTGGCTTTAGCTCTTCTTGGAGTTCATGTAGGATGCAGCCCGAGACACCGTCTGGTCCCATTGATGCTGTGTTTTTTACTTTGGAGAGGGCAGCTCTTACCTGAGCATCTGAGATGTCAGGGGGGCAGCACTCTGCTGGGATAGATATTTGCCCTTTTGGTGGGGGGGGGTTTGCGCTGAACCTGTCAGATAGGATGTTGGCAATGTCTGCGGGTTCAGTGTATTTTTTGTCATTTTGGGCTAATTCTGAGCATATCTGGGAATTCCACCCAGGTTCCTAACATAACTAAAGAAAGCCTTGTGATTATCCTTAGTGTCCTGTGCAATTTTTCTCTCGAAGCTGGCCTTAGACGATTTTATGAGTGCCCGTAGTTTTTTGCTAATACTGATCAGAGATGCCTTTCCTTTTTGGCATTTTGCTCTATCATGTAGTAGCTTCCTCCTTCTGTTGTATAGTTTGTTTATGGCTGGGGTCCACCAGACAGGATGTCTGCCTTTGGAGGATTAGGTCTTGGTTTTATTTGGGATTGCATGATCCATGCATTCCTGAAGGTGTTCATAGAATGTGTTTATAAAGGATTCTGTGGCCTGGGCCGTATTTTCCACAGGCCCGGGGGCTTTGAAAGATTCCACCTCGGTTTTGAGGAGTGTGAAATTTGCTTTAGAGAAGTTTTTCACTGTGGTTTTCTGGGCAGGGGGTGGGGTCGGGATGTGAATATCCAGTGAGATTAGTTTATGGTCTGATCTTACCAGTGAGGGATACACTTCTGGTCTGGGGCATAGAGTCCCCATGTTGGTGATGATCAGGTCCAGTATGTTTTCCCCTCTTGTGGGAGTGGTAACAAGTTGTTCCATAGCATTTGAGTTTATAAATTCTAGGAACCTTTGGTCTAGGGTGTTGGGGCTAGAGTAATGCTCCCAGTCTATGTTTGGGTAGTTGAAGTCGCCCAATATAATGGTGTTTGGAGAGACCTTCATATTTTCCAGTGTTCTCAGGAAGGCCGAGTGGGGTTCCTGGGTTTGGGAGGGTGGTCTGTAGCAGGCTATAAACTGGAAGGCAGTTTTACCCACTGTTAGTTGCACATGGATAGTCTCTGATGCGTTGTGATGTGCTAGCAACCTGGAAATGTGGGTATCTTTGATGAATATTGATACTCCCCCTCCTTTTGTGGTTCGGTCCAAGTTTTGGGGCCGAAAAGCATGGTATGAGGTATAACCTGGTAGTGCTGGGGTGCTCTCGGGAGCCTTGAACCAGGTTTCTGTTACTGCACAGATATCGATGTTCTCCATGCTAAGGAGAGTTTTGAGTGCATGCATCTTGAGGTTTAGACTTCTGGCATTGAGTAGCATTACTCTTAGTTTCTTATCCCTGGTGATACCTATGGAGGTGGGTTTGTCTTTTGAGCCTTGCCTAAAAAAGGCACTATGGGGGTAGCAAGAACCTTTGCCAATATCCGAAAGCCCAGGGGTGACAGGTGCAAGCCGTCCCTAGTGAAGCATTGTGGCTTGTCGAGCATGTCATCCCAGGCTGACAGGCATTGGATCCCCTTTGAATGACACCAATACTTAAGCCAATTGTTGAAATTGATCATCTTGTCTTCATATTGTGGCATCATTCTTGGTGAGGGTAAGATGCTACTCAAGGTCAGGGTCATATCGGCCTGGTCTACATGCTCAGAGAGCTCCTCTATGTCTCTTTTCATGTAGTCCAGGGAGGTATGTCTCAGGTCATTTACACCAGCATGGACAATGACTGAGTCATATTTGTACTTGCCTTGGAGTGAACTGAGTGCTTGTGTTATGTGGCGGATCCTAGCGCCCGACATGCAGCTCACCATGACCTTCTCCTTGTTCAGTCTGGTGAGCGGGATGTCAGTGTGCCTGATGATAGAGTCACCTATTACAAGTGTATCAGGTGTGTTGTTTAGTCTTATGGGCTGTGACTGTTCGGCACACTGGCTTTGTGAGCTATGTGTTGCACGTGTTTTGTTTTGGGGTAGCGGTTGCTTGGGTGTCTGCTTTGGAGGTCTCTGCTGCTTAGGCAGATTTTTATTTAGAGCCTCCGAGTATGTTTTTGCGTGTTTATGTGTTTGGTTTGCTGTCGTGGTAGGTCTATGTGAGACTGGAATTCCTGTTATAATTCCTGTTCCAATTCCTGTTATAGTCACTCTCACTTATAACACTTGAGAAAGTGGAACTGATATTAATTATATGCATGAGGGATGAGGCACTATTAATTTGTCAGTTATTTATTTACTTATCTTTGTATTATCACATTTGTTATCACATATATGACTGTGAGTATACTGTGTACTGTATCCCTGTAAGTATGATTCTGCTATCTGGACTGGCATAGCCTTCACATCTGCATAATACACATACACAACTTTCTGTATAGCCAATAACCTTGCAATTACTATTGCAATTATATAATGACTCACTGCTTGGCACTGCTACTCTCTGATTACATAGCACAAATACATTACTCAGGAGTGTGTAGCCCCGAGCAACGTGTTTATGCAATGGTAAGCAGTGTGCAGCAGTGCCAAACAGTGTGAGCACTTCATTAAATGCAATAACTTGAACTGGTAAGAAAGTATCAATCTCCATTGTTCTGAATCCATGGTAGACATGGCAGGCCTTTGCGGAGAAGTTGTCAGGTTTAAGACATAGAGGTGGGTTGTCCAGGAGTTCAGGATATTCATGGGACACCTAATTAAGAACCACAGTCAAGGACTTCTGCAGGAGGACTATTCTGTCTCTCAGTACAAGTCTGAGGCTTAGGATAGTACAGCACAGGCTGCATTCAATGCCAGCAATATCCTGCACACTGGATAACAATGTAGGCATCATTAGAATGACCTGTGGAGGAAAAAGAGGGATACACTCAACACCTGGACTGATGAGTTTAGGACTGAGGACATTTCACACCTATGTACATGTCATCTACAGAGAGAACTTGTAAGACTTAGAAAGTGACTGGTATTCATTATGGTCTTCTTTTCTGTTCTGTTTTTTCCACATCTGCCAGTGATAAGGAGTGCAGTGTCAGAGCCCATGGGGATATATTGGGGAGAATAAGGGAAGCATGTGGTATGTATGTAGCAGAAGAATAGTGTTATTGTAGCATTAAAAGTTAAAGACAGCTTTTCTGAAATTTTATACAGTTTTATCAAATTGGCCATGCATATACCAGCTGTAAAAGCAAGTATGCAAGCATTAGTCTGTAGCACAAACCAATTATAAGAGTCCAATATTAGACTTTAGTCAGGGGTGGTGGGTTCAAATATCACACTTTACAACTATACAATACTGTTATTTCTTCAATAATATTTTCATTAAATGAAAACCTCTATACCAGTGGCACAAATGCCCTGCTGTAAACTGTAATCTGTATAATTGGAATATACATATGTGCAACATATGCACATTAAAAGGATTGCTTGTGGCAGTCTGTAGTGTAGTGTGTATCTGTTAGGAGGTCTACAATTAAATGTAAAAGTTAAATTTGCATTGTATGTCACATATGAAGGCACTAATCCTAGCTCTTTTTTTCTCTCACCACAACCTTTATTTCTCTTTTTTATTTTATTTTTATTTTATATTGTTTATGAAAATATTTTTTTTATTTTTTGTTTATTTTCTTTTTCACAATCAATTTTTTATTTTATTTTATGTTATTGTAAACATAATTTTTACTTTACTTTTATTTTTCTTTTTATTTTTTTTGTTTTACTGTTATTATGCATTGTCAAAATGTGTCCATGTCCAGTCCCAAAGGATCTACCTGTCCTCACCTCCACTGGGCTCCAACACCAATGCCCAGCACATCTAAGAGTCAATCTGGCAGCACTACAAGAGCTGGCCCTGCACAAACTACACACTCAGGTTGTCCTGCCCTGGGGGCTGGTCCAGTGGTACCCTCTGGGAGCAGTGGCAGAGTTGGTGATTTCATCACCAGCACCAAGTTGCCTGTTATGGTGCATAGATTGCAGCACCACACCACTGGTGTGTACCTACATTGGCTGGAGATTATGTTTTCCCTCATTTTGCATAATAGTAGTAGGAGGAGGAGGAGACATCAAGCACTCCAGCCACCAGTTGAGTGAGGTGACAGTGAAGACAGTCTAGTGGGTGAGGGTTCATTTTTCACTATTTCCCAGCTTGAAGACCGTGTGGTCTGGATGTCCCCACCCTCACCCTAATCATGGTGTCTTCCAAACTTCTTGCTCCATCACTAACCCTCTCTCTTGTCTTCTTTGTCTTGTCTGTTTGCAATTGCTTCTTTACCTACCCAAATTACCTGACCAAGACATACCGACATCCCTTGCCCAGCTTTCCTCTCTGTCTGAAATAAAAAAAACAAATGGGCACCTGTCCACAAAAACAAACAAAAAATATCCCATATGTAGCTCTCCATTTTGCACACTTGTCTTCTTGACACACTTTGATTGGGTCCAATTTGTAATACAACATGAATGTGTTGTGGCCACCCCTCTATCTGGAGGTGACAGTCCAAATTCAGTTAATATTTTGCACATATGTTCAGCTTAAACTGTTAAAGAAATGGATAGCTATAGTTCCTTTCTACCTCCCTCCTGCACATTACTATATTGCTTTCCCTTTGCTTTTCATCCTGCTTGGTCCCCATTTCACCACTTTCCTATCTACCCTATTATAACATCTTTAATCTGGTCAAAAAATAGAATCACACAAAACACTCATAAGTTGCTACAAAAGCAATGGATCCCTTCACTTGTTGATCTCCATGTTTATGTGGAGGCGAGTATTGTGCAACAATGTGCAGCAATGGTAAATGGCAGCAAACTGCTGTGGTTACCCTCATGCAATGCTGCTTAACACTGCTGCATTATGCCAACACACAGTAACACATTTTTTATAAGCAATGCATGTCATTGCAATATCAATCTGTAATTGAAAGTATTTCAAAATATTAGATATGCCTTCATTTGAACCCAGTACTATCTGGCCCCAAAAATGAAGGTATTAATGCAATAACACATGCTGCCACAGAGTCTCTCAAACAGCAGCTGTGTTTCATAGACTCCATTCTAACTGTCAAACTTTAGCAATGTGGCTCGTATTTGCGGACTGATTAACTATGCACAAACATGTGTGCCATGCATGTGAATACACTTTACTGACCATTGTACAAATCTGCTGCCTACTGAGGTATGGGAAATTAAATATTACTATGTATTACTGCTGTTTACTGTCCATGTCTTGTCTATGACATGACATTACATGTGAAACCATTGCAAATTGAAGGCCTTATGTCACACTGTAGCACATGTTTACAATACAGCCATATGTTGCCACCCCACCCAAGCACTTTAACCCTGGGATCTCAGTACATTTTACATGCATATATTAACCACACTACAAAATATATCAGTTGTGAGATATGCAATGTACATCAATCTGGTAACATGCAGAACTATAACTATTGACCCATATGCCTTAAAAGCCTTATCTGCAAGGATAGGGAAGGAATCAGCATGGACATTATCCACAGGGACATAGGTAACCTTCAATGCACTTCATCTGACCCATTTTGTTTTTGCCAAGGATAGAGCTTGCTTACAGAACCTTATGAACTTCTTTGATACTGACCTGAAAGACCTAGAGGAGGGATAACAGGACATACTGCCTATGCTGACTTATCCAAGGCCTTTGAGACTATCCCCATTAATGTTTTATAGTGATGATCTCCCATGTGGGAATTAACCCATGCAGTAGTATATGGATAGACAACTTACTCACTGACAAAATACACACTCTCAAAGTTAGGGTCTACAACTCCGCCACTAGCCACTTACCATTAGAATGCCACAAGAATCTGTGCTAGGCCCTCAACTGTTGGCAAACTACTTCCCTAAAGCACAGGCAATGGTAAATGGCCTGTGGTTTATCAAGACTGCAGATAAGTGGTAACTGGAGACACTCATATAGAGTCCCTCAATGATAGTAACATATGACAGAAGGGGCTGTCATAAACAAATGAGTGATAGTAAGCTCTCACACTGAACCTTAAAGCATACAATGCTTCCCTTTTGCCAATGAAGTACCCCTGCTAATTATAATATATAGCACCCCTCTAAGCTCAAATACAATGTTATGAGATTTGGAAACACATAATAGCAATCTACACTTTCATCACTATGTTTCCATAGTGGTGACACTCACATTCTGCATTCTGCACATCATGCATACAGACATCACATCCAAGACCAGTGAGGCCTTACCTCTGCTGTACTCTACCCTTATCAGACCACTAATGGAGTACAATGCTACCTTTGGTTTGTACCTCACAAGACAGCTGCAGCAATTGAAGAAGACACAAGTTTGTGCCTGGGAGAATCCAGAGCCTCCAAATATGACATACTTGAAAGACTGACAGACCTGTCACTGTACTCAATATCATGCAGGCTGCTGAAAGGTGACCTATGCCTGGTTTACTTTGTCCTACTGGAAATGCTACACATCTGCAAATTAAATGGGACAAGAATAACTTGCCCAAGGGTTCTCAACCTAGCCTGTGACATAAACAAAACATGCTGTGGAAACAGATATATCCCCCAGCGATCTACACTCCACTGTAATAGGCTCCCACTGCATGGGAAGCAATCCCCCTCAATGACCCTGTTCAAGTGCAACCTTGACTAGTGGTTGGGTGATTGTAAAGTCACCTCTGGGGTGGCATCTATGTCCCTCATGGAGAGGGCCAATTGGTGCTGCTCACAAAATTGCTCTGTAAACAATGAACATCTAACTATGCTCAATAAGCATACTTGTGTTTTACATGGCTAGGCTTCTAAATACCTTGGGACCATTTGTCTAGTAGTCTCCAGTGAATCTATGAACCTATAGAGCTAAGAAGCTATGCAGGCCTCCCAACGTCTTGTCTCCCACATGGCCTGATGATGTCATCTACTATAAGTTCACATGCACTCTTATAAAAGTCAGACTTGTGCTGTGGTGCTTGCATAAAGTACTGTCTTCAGTAGCCTGTATACTTAGATAGGAATGGGTTCTGTTCTCAATGCAGTCAACTGTGTGTGTGTGTGTGTGTGTGTGTGTGTGTGTGTGTGTGTGTGTGTGTGTGTGTGTGTGTGTGTGTGTGTGTGTCAGCTGTAGCTTGACTTTACAGAGAGTATTTTACACCACCATGTGGGATACTGTTATATTGTACTCAACAGACACTGCTGATGTCATCAGCTATAAAGTGTTGTCTGAGACATTCCAAGTCAGACTTGAGCTGTGGTGCTTGCATAAAATAATGGGTCCTGTAGTCTGTGTACTTAGATAAGGATTTTATTTTCACTGCAGTCAACTGTGTGTGCATGTGTGTGTGTGTGTGTGTGTGTGTGTGTGTGTGTGTGTGTGTGTGTGTGTGTGTGTGTGTGTGTGTGTGAGCGAGCTTTTATTTGACATTAAAGAGAGCATTTTACACCACCATGTTGAGGCCTGTTATATTATCCTCAACAAACAATGCTGATGTAATCAGCTAAAAAGCACTGTCTGACGCACTCCAAGTCAGATGTGAGCTATGGAACTTGTTTAAAATATTGCATTCTATAGCCTGTGCATTTAGATAGGTACGGGTTCTGCTCTTACTGCAGTCAACTGGGTGGGTTTGTGTGTGTGAGCTGTTGCTTAACATCACAGAGAGCATTTCACACCAGCATGTGGGACACAGTCATCTTTTCCTCAACAGACACTGCTGATGTCATCAGCTGTATGCAGTAATCCCTCTAGGACAGAGTCAGTGACTGGCCTGGAGACCAGGCAGATGTCACCTCATCCTATACAGTAAAGATTACAGTGACATGGCTTTTAAACTCTTCACCTACATCATGTCATGGCTTGTAGACCATGTGTTATCTTGCTGAGAAACCCTGTGGTCTCTCCAGCTGCTGCATGTGTCTGGTGAGGTACATGCAAAACAGAGCATTATACTCGCTAATGAAGAGGCTTGACTACAGTGCTGTCATATCATCATGCAATGAGCATTAATGATGTGCTGCACAATTAAGCAAGGTTTTGCAGCTCAAACCAATGTATTTGGCTGTGAAACTTGTAGTCTGAATGCGAATTGTAACACCCAGCCTTTTAGTGCAAGAAATCTGGACAAACACTAAAGTAATGTGGGGACAAAGGGCCAAAAACAGGGACAGATTTATCATACTTTTCATAGGATTTGTGTTATCATACATTTTCTGAAGGATATGAAGTATGAAACTGAAATGTATGTCATTATGTACTAACGTCAATCTTCAGGAATTTTCCAAAAAAACACACATTTTACAAAGAACAGCCAAAAATATGAAGCAAACATCAGGATATTCTGCAAAATGCTGAACAGTCTCCCTTTTTATTGTTTTATTTATTTATTTATTGAGGCCAGTGTTTGTATGATGCACTATTTAGCGTAAATATGTTTGGCCTTGCTGATCTGGTTTGTGCAAAGTGCAGCAGCTCACAGACTGGAGGAATGGACCTCCTAGGTTGAAGACAAGGCCCAGACAATCACAAACATAAACTGGATGCATTCAATTAATACTATTGGCTATCATGCAAACATGGTAAGTGGTGTTGCACTGCAACTAACAGCAAGAACTTTATAAGAGCTACTAAGATAGGGCATATCATGTCACTCATCCTGTGGCATCAGGTGTTAAATGTAGGTGTGGAGTGCAGATGATCCAGTGTTCTAGTACAGGATGTGCATATTTTGTTTTGCTGTTGTGAGACTACAGATTATAGCAATAAAGTGCAACTTGCACAACTGTTTCCTCAACCTTCTTGTGGTAATAGTGAATGTCCACTGTTGTGCATCGCTTAACATTGTTCAGACATGGTGGCTACTAATGTGCAGCCTCTCCAACCACGCTTGTGTGATGGTTAGCAATCCGCAACATTTTCAAATGCTGCAAAACCAAAATGTGCACCCTCTCAGTAAGTGCAAGATGTGCAATTAGAGGAAAAACATCATGATATTAAATGTAATTGGTGGGAGTTTGAGCTATTGCAGACATGTCTGTAGTTCTTAGTGAGGGAGTGTGCTTTTGGGCACCGAAGTGGGACGTCCAGGAATCCAAAGTTTTTGTTGGACTCCTAGTTAATGAGCATGGGTGTCAGTTGCTGTAGTGGGACTATCCAGGCTAGGAAAACAACTCTGAAGCCTGGAATAGTATTGCAATGGCTCTGACTAGTGCTACAGGTATCCCCCATAATGGTGAGCAATGTAGACATCACTTTGATGACCTCTTAAGTAGAAGAGTGATACCCTGGGCCATTGTATTGGAGAATTTAGTACTGGGGACCCCCCCACAGAAGTGTAAGTATCAGATTCAGTGAGCAAATTCTAATAGTTAAAGCTGAATATAGTTAAGACTGGTATTCATAATGGTATTTTTTTCTGTGCTGTTTTTTCCCCATCTGCTATGTAGCAAGCCTCGAATGTCAGGTCTCATGCTGCACATTTGTTAAGGATGAAAGAAGCATGCAGTATGTATGCACCAGAACACTACTTTTCTAAACAGTATTTTAATAATAATAATAATAATAATAATAATTTTAGTAGTAATTTTGTAGTATTAAAATTTAAGGACCACTTAGCTGGTATTTAATACAGTTGTATCAAACTGAACATGCATATAACTATAAAAGAAACTATGCATGCCTTAGCCTGTACCAAAAAGCAATTGTGCCATATTCTCAAATAACAATGGGTATGTATCTTTAAACTGTAAAAGTAAAGTATGCCTGCAGTATTCTGTAGGACAAAATAACAGTACAGTATTAGAGAGTAGTCATCAGTTGTGGTTTCAAAAACCACCCTTACCAAATATACAGTACTGTTAGGTTTTCATCATTATTGGAATGTAACATCATACCTCTATATCAGTGGTGCAAATGGCCTTCTGTAAACTGCAGTCAGTATAATTGGAACACACATATGTGCAATATATGCAAATATCAAGGATTGGTGGCTGCAAACTGTACTATAGTGTGCCTCTGTTATGAACTGGGTAGTCTTAAAAGTAATGAAGAAATTTGTTAGGGGTTTGTACTGTTAAAAGTAAAAGTAACAGAATATTGTCAAATATTTTTATCAATTCATTGAATGTCACATTTGAAGTTACTAATGTTCTCTGTTTTTTTCTCTCATCCCAACCCTTGTCTCTTTTTTTTTATTATTATTTTTTTTAACTTTTTTATTTTTTGTTTTTTTCCCACAGCACAGAGGGGTAGGCCTGTCAAACAGAATTCCTTCTGCCCCACTCCATCAGCTACAGCACCACTGCCCAGCTCATCTGGTGCACCGCCTAGTAGCACCCCCCTCTGCTGCCCCTGCACTAATCAACCCCTCAGGTAGCGCTGCCCTACAGGATAGGAGTGTAAGTGGTGGGAAGGTTGCAAACACTGTACTACAGCCCAGGACCTTCTACACTCCAGGCCTATATATATACATGCTGCCACAGGCGTAGTTATGTCACATACAACAGAAATCTGCCATTCATTCCTCCATTTCACATGGTTGCACTAAGCACTGCATCAAGGATAAAAACTAAAAAGTAAATTTTAACTTAAAGTGGACAGAGATAATACATTTCAACAAACAATAGAGACAAAACAGAACCTGTGAATTGTGCACTGCTTACATGCACTTTTACACTTCACAGATCTACTTGTACACCTCTGTAAGTGCAACCTGACAGATACCCATGATGTCATCATTCACTGTTGCCATGCATTCAACATGAACACTGTGGAACTGCCTACACAAAGTGAACATCCCTCCATAGTTACAAGTTTTTGGGATTCAGCAATTCTAATGAGTTTCTCCTTCATTTGCATATTCACCATGCTGACAGCCCTGAATCTACATGGTTGGAAACCTGGAAAGTAGGAAAACTGAAGGGGAAGCCAAAGTTGTACAGTCAAGGAAGGGTATTACTGAGCTATATATCTGCACATGGAATGCAGGCTTTGAATTCTGTTTTTCATGGGGTTTACACTTTTAACTGTCTACATTAGTTATGAGAACATTGTTCATTTTGGGGTGGGAGTGCAAAGCTGCATTTATATCATGAAACTTAAAAAGGAATTGTTGCTAGTGTTAATATAATTTTCTAGCATCCACCATGTCTGATAATGTCATAATGTCTATGGGGTTTCATGTTATTGTCTGTTCTGTGCAAATCTATGGGCATTTACTTGGTTTTGTTTTCATGTAGACTCCTTTCTGTGGCTATATTCGGAAAACTTTCAAATACATGGCCACCACAAGCATGGAGTCTACACAGTTGCTTTACAGCTTGTTGAATTGCTCTACCATGTTAATTTGATCCATTGACATACAGTTCAGCTGCTTATGTTGTAATTTGCATTCTATGGAATTTTCCTTGTTTGTGTGTAGTGCACTCAGCTATGCAGAGTTTACTGAATCTAAAAACTTTTCGTGTCTGTGTGAGCATCGTGCTGCTACATGCACATGGTCAAAAATGATCATGTAGGCTTTATTGAATCCCCTGAATTATTTCAGTTTATGAAATAAGGCACTGGTAAAACTAATCACAGCAGTAAAACTAAGCTGTGGCTAAGAAGGCAATGAAAATTATATTATATATAACAAGGATGACGAGGTTAACTTACCCTTTGTAGACTAGGCTCTGTTGTAGGATACCTAATTGGATAAAACCTGGTTCATATTGCTGTACATGTACAGGAGTGTCCTGAACTAAGTAATCCTCCTGGTATTTAAAATCTTTAAGACTCCATACCCACAAAAGCTGGCCAATCAGAAAAACTCAACCACAGGACCTGGTCAATCAAAATCAAGTTCTCTAATCCCTTACTGATATCCAAGCTTATGTAGCTGTCAGGTGAAATCACTTCTCACACCAAAGGCTGGAACAAAGCACATCCATTACTAGGAAGCCAATGAAGTCATTGCATTGTGATGAATAATCAGGAACCCAGATAGAAAAAGGGCTTTGTAGTCTTAACTTCCTTCTATAGTACTGTTCTTTTCTTCAGAGTAGCCCAACACTAAGGAGCACTGAAATGAGTAATCTTCTTCGTATTCAAAGTCTGCAATCCTACATCCCTGCAGAATCTGACTGATTGAAATACAGTCAAGAAATTGGCCAATCAAAATCAAGCACTTCCATCTTTTAATGGAATCTAAGCTCAAGTAGCTGACATGTGGAAGCCTCTGATCTCATCAAAGGCTGCAATACAGCATACCTGGTCCTATGAAGCCAATGAAGTCTATGAGGTACATTGAATCAGGTGTTACCTAGATAAAAAAAAAAAAGTTTTCACCTTTTTCCTCTGTAGTCTTCTTTTCTTCAAAATAGCCTAGCACTAAATAATAGGAGTATGCAAATGACTGTGTGGTTAAGCTGGAAAATATTGTGATGGCCGTAGCGGGAATACTGTCAAATTCTCTAAGGTTTGAAAGGGTGGCAGGGCTAAGATACAACTAGAAAAAGACAGTATTGGTCAGGAGAGAAGAAGGGGAAAGGAAATGGAGGAGTGCGACAAATTCAGGGAAGGAAATACCCCAAAGATCTGTGAATGTATGTAAGACACACATTAAGTGATGTAATCCAACAAAAATTTGGAGAACGGGAAATAGATGGTATACTGCAGAGAGTAAGACAAAGCACATGCATTTAGTTAGCAAGAATCAATGTAATTAAAATGATGATTCTCCTGCTTATTAATTAAGAAACCTGCTAGTGGATCCCTGGGAGATTAAACTATTAAAATTACAGAAGGATTTGGAAGGATGGATAGAGAAAGGGAAAGGGGAAAGGGGAAATTGTCTTATAAAAACAAGTTCATAAAGAGTAAGAAAAAGGGGGCTGGGGACTCCCATACATGCCCAGACTGTCCTTAAAATGCAAACAACTTAGGGGGACAGAAAGTAAGGGGGAACAAAAGGCAAGAGGACAGAGGGCAAATAGGATATTGGGAAAAATATAAAAGAATAGATGAAGGGCAATAAAATGATAGCATCATGACATAGGGACAGGTGGGAAGAAAGAGACATATTGGAGGAAGAATGATGTCTGGAGAAGGGTTATCCCGAAAGCGCTAACTTTTAAGGAATAAAAGGTGATTTTAAACAGCTTTGTCTTGGCAGTGTCCTGTTACTTTCTTTTTACTAAGAAGGATGGGGTACTTTTGTAGATAAAAAACAAGTAGAAAATGAAAGGAAAATATGGTAACAAGATAGTGGTTATTAGTGGATAAAGGGACAGGAAGCCAGACAATACTTAAAACTGTACAGGAATCACCAGAATTTGGACTGATATAACATGAATGCTGAGTATACACCAGACTGAGAGAAATTTGGTTGAAGGAGATGTAGGAAGCATAAATCCAAGGAAAGGAAAGAAAGGAAAGATGACCCCCATAGGAGAGATAGGAAACTGAAAAAGGTAAAAGCTGAAGTATTTATGAAGACAACAGGGAGGAAGTGAAGGAAACCTTAATGAAAGCAAAAAGGAAAGGATGGGCGAAGGAAGTATTGTGGCAATCTGGGGAAGCTGAATGGTGAAGAGTCATCAAAATAACATCAGAGATGCAGGTAATATATGAGGTGGGAAATCAGGTATTAATATTATATAAGGATGGATGGAAAACAGAATCAAGATGCACAGAATCAAGATTTAGCTGGTGCCTGAAAGAAGCGGCAAACATGAAACATGTTTTGGGAGTAAAGCTGGCTCATCATCATCATCAACCCCCTTTTTCCTATTTTCTACATGGGCTCAAAGTGTCATCTGTCACCATCTCTTTTGCTCAATACCACTCTGCTGCCTTCTTTGACAGTCATGACTAACTGTCACAGGTCTTCTCTCACACAATCCAAACAACTCTTTGCTGGGCATCCTCATTTCCTCTTGCATTCTTCCTGTCTGTCCCAAATCTTCTTCAAAAGATTGTCTTCTGCTTTCTCACAAATGTGTGCAAACTACTGTAATCTGTTCTCTTTGATATTTTCTGTAATTGGAGCTTCACTGATATCTGCTCTCATGTCATTATTTCTTCTTCTGTCCCACAATATACACCCTTCCACCTGTCTCGTACATTTTATCTCCATCACCTCTAACTTTCTCAACTGATCTTCCTTTACTGCCCAGGATTCTGTACCAAGAAGTAGTACTGGTCAAAATAATTTTGTATACCTCACACGAGTGTTTCTTTAATAATCGTCTGTCATACAATACCCCTGCCACTCTGTGCCAGTAGACTGCAAGCCATCTGATTCTATCTTTGACCTCCTCATTTTATTCAGACTTCCCTTCTCCTTAACTACCCTTTCCAGATATCTGAAGCACATAGCCTGTTCCATTATTTTCCCTTCTATGTCAGTTATCAGCTACTTCTGATTTCTTCCATTTATTGCCATTACAACTGTCTGATCCGCATTCGGTTTCTCTCCAGTTCTTGTTCGGAGTCTACCTGTAATTCCACATCATCTGCATGCAGCAGCTTTGTTGATCTGTCTCTTCAGACCTGTTTGCTAATGTAATCCATTACCCATATGAGGAGCTGTGGGCTCGGAGCTGAACCCTGATGCGCACTCACTTCCACCGGGAACCACTCTGAGACCAATCACTGTTTGCAGTTGAGTCATTGGGTCCTTGTACATAACCTGCACCAGTTGGAATAAACATTAAGGTCTAAACCTGCCATGCACAAGGTAGAAGGTTTGATTCTGACCTCCCGCCAATGTCTGTATTGAGGTCTGCATGTTCTTCCAGTTTCTCTTAGGGGTTTCTCCTACCTCTGCAAAACATGCTGAGTATTTCAATATTAAACCAACAAAGAATATATCTGTGGGCAGCAGCACAAACTGTAATTGATCTCTGTAGGGAAGAATAGTTGTACAGTGAATGACAAAGGTGTTAGCAGGAAAAAGAAATGTGAGTAATAAGACTAATGACTACAGATGGGAAGAGTGTAATAGCCAGAAAGTTGGCAAATGCCAGAAAGGCAAGCTGAACAGAAGATTTCCAGCACCAGAAAGGTAAGATGACCAAAACAGTTCCAGTACCAGAAAGGTAAGCTGAGCAGAAGATTTCCAGACACTATAAGGAGTAGTAAAAAAACAAGAAAATGAGAGGAGTAGGTGAAAAAGAAATGAAAGAATGGAAGAAAGTAATGAGTTCACCAGTGAAAAGGAGGGGTTGGGGTGAAAGTAACGTGAACATCAATGAGAAATAGTGAACCACTATTGTAAAATAAAATTGTATACCATGCATGAGGATTGCACAATGTAATACTGTCAATAGATATGAACAAATAAGGAACACTCTCAGACAAAAAAATGCTTCTTGCATTTATTTGGCAGCAGCATTTACTTTCAATTAAATAAGATGGTAAAATGTAGACCATTGGGATATTTGTGGTACTAGGGAAGTAGGTGTAGAGTAACATGCTTAAAGAAAAATCAAAAATGCATCATAAGAATCTTGGTGTTGTCATATGAAGAGAACTGTAATGGGCTGAGTGAATGCTGTTGTTCCCTAAGAAGAAATGAGTGTAAAGTGTACTAAGCAGTATTAAAGCTGTGTTGAATTAAGAAAAATTAAGGAAAAATGTTGAGCAACTATGTAATGTTTAAAGAAATGAGTAAATCTGCAACATAAATCAATGTTAATTTACTACTGAGAAAATGTAACATAGCTGAAAAATAATCCCATCTCTGCTTTTTGACTGTGCATATCCAGTGCAATGCTCATTAAAAGTTGTTGCACTTGGTGAGAGGATTATGATAACAATATTTTATTCGGGCAGTGGCTTGTTGGGACACTGTCATCCTTCTGTAAGGAAGGAGTTAAAACTGTTGACTTAACTGGGCCTAAGTATTAAATCTAAAAGGTTACAGGATTTCTGGTAGAGGGATAACCTTGGGAATAAAGCTGAAGCTGCTTTATATTTCCTACAAGGATTCCTAAAATTCTGCACTGGTCTTACAAAACAGTAAAGATTCTTATTAAGATGTTAGATTTGTGTATTGATCTGTCGGCTTTTTTTGTTTTCAGTTCCTTGTGCAGGGTTGTATTGTTTTGTACACTGACTTGGAAAGAAAATGTTTTAACTTATTTAAAGAATTTTATTTACAAACTGACAAAAAGCAAACAAAAAGAATAAATAATAATCAGGAGGTAACAGAGTGCTACAGTAATAGACATGTACTGCAGTAAGTGTATACCACAGCAATACTTTGTGCCACAAATAGCCTGTTAATGCTGTCTTTACATTATGTCAGTGATTTGTACAATTGTAATACAAATACAATATTATGAGGTGTTAGAGAACAAGCTAGCAGAGGTGACAGGTATAAACATGCCCTTGCAAGGATTTCTAACAATGTTAATGAGCTAACATCAGGGTTGATGGAAAAGCAGAAAAAAAATGCTACAGATAGATCAGATAGATTAACAAATGGTAGTGTGGATTCTTTCTCAGTTAAAGCGTCTACTGTGTGGCGACATGCGTGAGAAGTTCGTCCCGCCGTTGAAGGTTGTCAAGCCAGCATGTAAAACTCTACTGCCAATCATTAGCGGACGGAGTTCGCTGGTGGCGACTAACCGAAAAAGCGAAAGAGACACACACACACACACACAGTGTGGATTCTGAATTTCAAAAACATTTGGGTTTTTGGTCTTCATGTTTCTGCTCTGCATAATTCACAGATAATGCCCCCTTCTCTATCTCCTGCTTCATCAAGATATGAACTAGGTTTCATGTTTCATTTACAAATGATCCCCTAATACAGAAAATAATCCTATAATATAGAGGAATGCTTTCTGTTACAAAGCATATAAAACTAACATTTATGTTGCATGTGGAAGTTTATAGCCTAGTGGTATGATGTACAAAAACATGTATATATGCCCTTTACATTTTTTGAGATAATGTATTATATGTAAGTACTATACTATCTGACCATGTGAGTGATTTTAAGCCTAACCAATTTCTCTCAAAGGTAAGAATCAAACCCTGTAGTCTGTGTCTGTGAGGTAAACAACTTGACTATTATGCTAACCCTAAACCCATTCATTATGCCAATCCCTAACCCATGGACATGTAGTGAAAAAAAATCCCTTTGAAACATGCTGGTTTCTCTATAGAACCTTATGCTTCTGCAGAGAAACACAGAGTGACAGTGACTACGTCCACCTAAAAATAAGTGATACAGTGCTACCTGATGACTTAAATGATGCTTTAACTGTGAACAAGAAGTGCTGCAGGACCATTCAGTGGACAGTGATGAAGTATTTCTGTAATAATAAATGTTTCTACATTAACTATATACAATTACTGCATATATTGTGAGCATATAAGAGACTATGTTTGCTTATTTATTGTGACGCACACTATTTAGCATAGATGTGAACAGCTGGTGCTAGCTTTTATGGAAACTGTGTTAAGACACTATAGGGAAAATGCTGGCATCATGCCCACTTTGTTTTTTCTGCCGTATGTCTTACGTGTTTTGTATGAGCCAAAAATGGAACTTCACCTGGCTATATTAAGCTGCGGGCCATTTATAACTGCTGAAAAACTGAAATTAAAATTTAATGAAGAAATCAAGGGAAATGATCTAGAATAATATTTACTGTTAGAGGTGAGAATTTGTAGTTCAAATTTGGGCAACAGAGAAGAAAAACAATGTGTAGATCTATAAAACACATGCATGTCCTCATACACACATGCACACACACACACACACACACACACACACACACACACACACACACACACACACAAACACGTACACAAGCACATGCATGCACATACACGTGCACACACAAACACATGCAACACACAAACTACACTCTCACTCATATGTAGGTATATAAAGAAGCAGGCAAAATGCCAAAATCAGATTTGAAAAGTGTAAACTTGCAATATTTGTAATTAATAACATATTTAAAGAATATGATTGCCTCATACAATATGTCACTGATATAGATACTTAAAAATATGTATGTAATAAATTAAACTTGTCTCATTCATTAATATTCATGTCATGCAAAGGAAAAATTGCTAAGATTCTACCTAGAGAGGGATGATATTAGAAAGAGTGAGGATTCTTTTTACTCAGCAGACTTCACAATCTCCATCACAATTGCTCAAAGGTGGAAGTCATCACCCTGCCAACATCTGTGTTGGCAGCAGCCATTCTGTCAAGTGGCTGTTTTCATATTATTTAAGCCCTCTACAGCAGAACATTCTACATGATAAAATCTGGTCACTGACAGTCACAGGGGATCAGTAATTGGTCTTTCTTATGAAATGTGGAAAACAACATGACCGTTGCTAAAAAATGAATGTCTGTGACCTTTCCCTCAGCTGAAAGCCTATAAATGTAGTCTGTTTAGTTTTCAAGTGAACATGTTTTACTCTTAAGAGACACTCCAATCTAGAATTTGAGCTTACTTTAGTGATAATGCAGCAGGCTGTTTACTGCTGATGGAATTATTTATTTCAGTTACATGCTAACACAAGGTAGAAGATTGGGGCTGATTATACAGAATTACAGCCTTCATTCATTATCTGGTAACCCACTGAGGTGGTTAAGTAAAAAAAATGCAGTGAAAGGTATACATATTTTCATCAGTGTATAATATGGCAACTAAATGTGGCTTTAAATAAACTGAGTAAAATATGAAATAGACCTGATTTTTATCATAGCAGTAATAAAATGCTATTTCAGCTTTTATTAACCAAATTGTTTAATATGACTCTGTAATACATCACTACTGCTTTCTAGTGGTTACATTATGAAGCTTTCAGTCTGAAATCCATTTTAAACATTCAAAGAGCTAATGTACTGCTGTAAGATATGCACGACTATATGTTTTGCATTTGAAATATATCACTGATTGACTTTGAACTGTATAAGTTTTATATATAAATTTAACTTTTGTCAATAAAGGCTAGAGGTTGAAAAGTTTGCACATTATGCATTTTTATCATTTAACTTATTTCTCAGTCCACTCAAGAGAAGATATGTGAAAACTAAAGAAAGTGAAAAAATGTGTAGTGGATCACAGAAAGCTACATTATTCATGATTCATTTATGTGCAGTCACATGCATTAGTGAATTCTAAAGCTTTTCTACTGTGGAGTATTTCTGAGTAGTGCTTTAATTGTTATGAATTATAAGCTACCATTTGGTCCTTGAAAGCAGACTTTACCATGAAGGATACAGGTAGAAGCACTGAATGAATTAGGATAGCTTAAGCCATCAGTCATCTGCAAGTGATGATTACTGAACATTTGTTGTTGTGTTCTCCTTCAAAACGTTCACATCCAGCCAAGTATTTAATGTTTACAGAGAGACCTGTGTAGTGCCAGCCAACACAATCAATCCCTGATGAAAGTAAAAGTGACAGCTTCCCTTTGTATTTTAGCCAAATATACTTTTTGGATCCCAAAATGAATTTACCATGAAAGTGTTGTAAACATCCACCTTGATTTAATGAATGTAAGTCTGTCTGCCAGTGTACAATTTGCTAGGAAATATTTAATGTTTATTAACTGGGCAATTAAAGAGGCAGCACCACTCTATTAGAATAACAGAGCAGTACAGCTGCATTATATTCTTATAGGTATTTTCATTTTCATATGACTGCAACCTAAGTGTTCTTTTAAGTTATATTTTTCCTGCTATTTTTCCACATTATGCATTTTGGCTTGTATGCTGTCTGGAACCTTTTCTGAAGGACTCCCTATATCTTTCCATCTGACATACATACACACACATATATGTCTGTATCTATATAACTATATATAATTCAGTATCTCGAGACTGTAAAGCCGAACACTGAAAAATCCGAAAGCCCAAAAGTGAGAAATTCAAAATTATGACTGCCCACATACACAGTCTGCACAAAAACAAGCACACATATACCTTCCTCTCTACACTACAAACCAACAAAATGCACACAACAAAACAAACACACGCGCGGACCCTACATATAAACAGGGCTTTGCCCCCCACACCCCCGCTACTCATATATACTAACTCCGAGGTCGCACTAAAAACACAAACACACAAAAAAACACCACTACACATTCTACACTCCCGTTGCACAAATATGCATCACATATGTACAAACACCACCACTCTCAGCACTTACACACTAACAATCTTACCTGACTACCCTAACCCATACCTCAAAACTCCAAACACACTCACACACACTAAAATCCCTAGCCAATACCCCTAGTAAAACATTTCTTACCTGAATCTCCAGCTACATCCACATACCACACGGCACATCATGAACACAGGGAATCCCATGGCACATACGAGCCACGACAACTGCAGATTCAACATTTCCGCATTCGGGATTCTACACTTTTGTGCGAGTGCATTTTCAACACTTCGGTCTTGAGCTAATGAAATTAAATATTTCAGTAGTTCGAGAGTATGAAGAGAAACTATATAAATAGTTTTATATATAAAGTGGGGCTTGCCACATGTCCCCATGTATGAAAGTGATTACTGTTATCTTTTTTTTAATCTTGTCTTTGTTTTTTTTTTTTTTTGTTTTGGTAGACTTTTGCAAAAGTGTGCTCGACTGTTTCAATTTCATTGAAATGTGTCACCGGTAATTAGTCCTACATCTATATATATATATATATATATATATATCTATATATATATATATATATATATATATATATGGATTTGGTAAATTACGTTGAAAGCACATTTCACAGAATTTAATTACCTCAAGACCAAATTGGTGAAAGCACAAAGCGCTGAAAACTCATTTCGACGAATTTCATTTCACCAAAAATAGTAGTAGCAGTGTATATGCCCTTTTCCCCACTATAGTGCGATCCTGAAGTTAGAATATATAGTTGGAGGATTGTGGCAGGCATATCTCCCACACCTAGTTTGATTTAAAAGTACTTACCCTTTTAACAGAAACTGCATAGTATAATTCAAGCTAGGTGGGGGGCTATGCCCCCCCACCCCCAACTATATATTCTAACTCCAGGATTGCTCTACAGTGGGGAAAAGGCCATATACACTGCCACTACAATTTTTGGTGTAATGAAATTCCCCAAAATTAGTTTTCAGTGATTTGTGGTTTCAGCTATTTGGTGTTGCTGATGTACGTTTCGGCAAAATGTGCTTTTGGCGAAAGGAACCAGACCCACATATATATATACATATATATATATATATATATATATATATATATATATATATATATATGGTATATATACACACATATACACACACACACACACACACACACACACACACACACATGCATGTATATATATATATATATATATATATATATATATATATATATATATATATATATATATATATATATATATATATATATATATATATATATATATATATAAATATATATAAATATACATATATGTATGTGTGTGTATGTATATGGTTCCCTATCAGAAGCCTGAAACACTATAAGCCTGAAAATCAAAATCCTGAAAACTATAGACTGAAAATTCAAAATCCTGAAAGCCCAAAATCCTGAAACTCAAAATCCTGAAAACACAAATAATGCTAATATGTCACTATAAAGACACTAATATCTACCAACTGACCCTGACCCTAACCCTAACCCTAAGGTCCGTCACTATCACACACTCACCTGACCCGCGCCCTAACCCTAACTCACTTAAACCGCCCCTAACCCTAACATAAAACCAACCGCACACTTACCTGAACCCAACGCATGACCCAACACCACAGGGCTAACAATAGCAAAGCCACAATGACGTCAGTATGTCCATTTTGTGTTTTCAGGATTTTGGGCTTTCAGGATTTTGAGTTTTCAGTCTATAGTTTTCAGGATTTTGATTTTCAGGCTTATAGTGTTTCAGGCTTCTGATAGGGAACCATGTATATATATATATATATATAAATATCTATATACATATATATATATATATATATATATATATATATATATATATATATATATAGACATAGATATAGATATCTATCTATATATATATATAATATATATATATATATATATATATATATATATATATATATATATATATATATATATATTTATACATAGTTATTTTATTTTACATTTGTTGACCGGAAATGTCTGGCTGAGCTGAAGCCTTTTTATAGCAGAGGCCCGGGTTGAAAAGCTCCAGTACATACTTAATAACCATATGGTGCAAGTTACAGGTTTAATTAAAAAAAAGTGGAGAAAAGCTTCAGTACATGCATAGTAAAATGGTAGATTATCACAAATATTTTACAAGTGGAGTTATTGCAAATTGGTTTAGAAAAGTTAAAATAAAGCAGAAGTAACAATATAGTGGTTCAACAAATAATTAAAGGTATAGTTTAAAAAGAAATACATTTTGTGAACATTTGCATGAAAAAGTCTATTTGAAGAGGAGTTTATTAAGTGGAAAAGTGAGAAGGAGAATCTGACGAGGAGATGGAGAGTTTTCAAGGAGGGTTTGGGCATTGGCAGATCCACTTTTTGGTAAGAAGTTCTTTTAGTGCTAGCTTAAACTTTTTGGGATGAGCCTGTGTTAGAATCTCGAGAGGTAGCTTGTTCCATTCCATTCAGGGGTGGTAGCTGTATACATTTTGTCCTGCTTTATATTTGGGCTTATAGATTTTTGGAAGGTCTTGAGAAGAGCTATGGAGGTTTCTTGTGGGAGCATAGTGGGAGATGATAGGGTGTAAGGCTGGACAAAAGGATGCCTGATATAGGATTGCATGTATAGTTTGGAGCTGAGAGAGAAGGAGGAGTTGAGGCAGTTCTAGCCAGTTTAAGTATTTAAGTGTGAGACAGTGGTGAGATCTGTATGGTTGTTGGGTTGCAAATCTAGCAATTTTGTGGTATGTAGTCTGAAGTCTAGCAGTAAGTGTGGAGTTTAGATTAGTAAAAATTTGGGAGCGGTATGTTAAGCAAGGAAGAAGGTAGGCATGGGTGAGGGCTGTTCGTGATTACTGAGTAAGGAATTTGTTATTTCTGTATAGCAGACCTAGCTTCAGGTGGGTTTTCCTGATGCAGTTATGTATGTGGAGATCAAATTTGAGCTGATCATCAGTAGTGATGCCTAGCTGTTTTGAGCTTGATTCAGGTATGACTGGGGAGTTATTGAGTGAATGGATGGTGAAGGAGGTCTTAATTTGATTTGCTGATTTAGGTATATTGATATTTATATATATGATTTATATATATATATATATATATATATATATATATATATATATATATATATATATACATACATAAAACTGATCCACATTAATCATATAATGGTTATTGTAACAAAACAATGGATTTGTATGGACTGACATAAGCAGCAACGTATTAGGTTCAGGAATAGTTAGGTATAGCACACAGGAATTAAGCAATAAAAAGTGCTGGATAAACTGTTTCAGATACCCAAAATAATGAAAGTGAACTGTACACAAGGCATACATTTGATCATTACTTCATTTAAGCATAACAAGTTGATCTCTTCAGCAGCTTTAGCACCTGAATTTAAGATATTCATGTGATTATGGTGATTGCTATATGTCAAGGATTCACAATGGACTGCATTACTCACTACATGGTAAATATACTATCCCTGTTTCTAGGTGACACTGGTTGGTCTCTGCTTTGTGAATGAACTAGCTCTGATTCATAGTGAATTCATAAGTCTGAAAGCAGCATAGACATTCCCACCAAACTATACAATATAATGAAAAAAATACCATTCCTCATTTTTCAACTGCTGCCATGTTCCCATAATCCCACTGTTTAATAATAGATCACTGACCCACCATGGTTCCCTAGCAGTCTTGTCCATGACATTAAACCATATGATGAGGATTCCCCTTCCTTCATTCCACACTACTGCCACATCCCACCCTACCACAGTATATAGTGATAGATCACTGTCCCAATATGCTTCACTTGCTATCATGTCCCAGAGAATCACAGGCATGATATGCTGGATAGAAATGTCTGAAGGCAGATCTACTAAATCATAATCATCCTGTTTACACAGTGAGCAAAGTTGTTTGGATTACATATCTTCTGCATTATTTTCACTGGCATATATTCTTGCTAAGTAACTGCCTATCCTGCTTACCTGCACAAACCAGGCAGCCATTTTCTGTGCCTATACAGGCAGCAGAGTCATCTAATCAATTTGAAAATCTGTTAGTAGAATGTGTCTTTATTAATTAGGATATGCACAATAACTAAGGCTGTCTCAAAGATAGCTTAGCAGAATCCTTGTTCTTTTCCATTTTACTCAGCAAAATTATCTTTCCATGGGGTTCTTTTCATCCCTGCCTAGAAGGACAGACATTTTCATTCCCCATATACACTTTACAGTTCATTACTATCAAGGATCTATTCATTATAATTTGAAGGTTAGACACTAGGCATGGAAATCAAACTTTACCACACACTTATCAGGGTAGACAAGCTACCATATGAAAAAATGTTCTTTTCATAGGTAGTACCCACAGTCATCAGCTAAACTAACCATACAGTGGTTCCATGTGATCCTTGTTTGCCATCAGACTCCAAGGGCAGGGACTTACTCCCACATTCCATATAAGTAAACAGGAAGAACAGGCCTGTAACCCATAGTATGATAGGAGGGGAGTTAATGTAACTGTTCATAATTTACCTAAAATGTTTTCCACCATCCAGGCTGCATTCTGACAGTCACAGAAATTGCCCTTTGTTCCTACCTTGCAGTCTTATTATGGTTTCTTCTTTCTGACCCCTATCACTGTAATGCCTAATCCACCCCCCTTTTCTAAGTGTGGCCAACCTTCTCCCTTTTTTCACTACCAAATTGACTATCAGCATCAAGATCTGCATGTTAAAAAGGACAAGCACTGTGTAAGATAAGTGAAATCCAGCTGTCCTATACCAGTATATGGCCCTTCCTTCAAAATGTTTGCGTGCCAACTTATTCTTGTATTGACATGTATTTCATTGCTCTCTTAATACCCATTTGCTCCATGGATTGTCTCCAGACTAGCCTGCTAATTATAGCATACAAAATTATTAGTACCTAAGTTATGTAATGCTTAATCACAGAAATAGCTTTCCATATTCTATGCAGCAATTTCCTCTTTCACCAATATCCCATAAATTTCTACCCCAAATATATGAGTCAAACATCTGTTTATCAAAGGTCTCATTTGGCACCAACCTAATGACCCAAATAATCCCTCCTAAAAGATGGCGATGCATGAACCCCACTGTTTATACACTTTTGCCTTAAACTTTACAATAGACAGACAAGTAGCATTCGACACTCAAGTTCCATACAACCTGCAGCCAATCTAAACCTTAAGCTTCATTACCCAAGTGCCATAACCCCCCCAACCAAGCTGTACCTTAAGCTTTATCACAATCATGACCAGAAATACATAAGAACAACAACTTTATTTTTATCCTCAGCAAACAAGAACTTAAGCATTAACTTTTTTCCAAACATCAAAACAAACAGTTAACCCTCATTATATGCTTATAGCCATTAACCAAAACAGCACTATCACCACATCATACAGTGCTTTTCCTTCATCTGTATCTTAGCTTGATGAAGCTGATGCCATATCCTACCACCCACTCTCATCAATGAAAATGTCAGGTTCCTTCTACTAAGATTAAGGCTTAACACATGTCTATGAATACATTCCATGACGAGGTCTTCACATTTATAAAACAATGTCATTTTTACAACAAGGTGCTGTTTACTCACCTGCTAGAAAATAATGCTTCGCTGGACCTACAGAGCCCCTGTATAACTTTGAATTATCTTCATATCTGTGACCCAGATACAGTAAATGTAGTGAGACTAACAGTACTACTAGTAAACCTATGATTTGATATTACAGTTGTTTATTATGCCAGCTCATTTGCAGTGAAATCATGACATTTTTTAATAACATAATTGTCAAAAAAGAAGTCAACTCTTGGGCAACCTTTGCCACAACTGTGAACTGCACTCGACCCATGTAAGCTGCCTGAAATTTATATTAACTCACCAAAGAAAATTTCAGTGAATGTCAAAACCACAAAATGAAATTACCGAAAGCCATTTTCAGCAAATGTCAACAATGTGCAATCTCTGCACCAGTCAATGCAATAAATAACCTTCACTTATTTAAGCTGCAGCTAAAATAATTCCTTCTTCACTCCTGGCTTTGCACTTGCTGCTCTCCAGGCTAATAATTCCAGCTCCTTATCATCTAATACTTGTATACGTTTTATGCCTCCTTTTCCTTGTATTTATTTCCCTTACTCTTAACCTTGCCTTTACTCATTATTTCTTCTCTCTGCCATATCTGATCCACTTATCACCTCTAACTGATGCATATTCCTCATTTTCCCCTCCCCTCCTCTCCTCCTCCTCCTTGTCCACTACTTGAATGCTCCTCTCTGACATTTGCTTTATGAGAGAGTAATAAAATCACGCATTTACAATATATCAGCACATTTCAGTGCTACATGTTATTGTATTCATCTTGTTTTAAATATGGTATATGTATATTATTCTTCATAGCATATGTGTATTAGTATTTTGTCTTAAGTATGTATTTACAGTTTATTGTAATATGATGTCAGTTTTTCACCTCTGTATATGCATACCTCTCAACCGTACTGAATTCCTTGGAATTTATTAGTTTTGAGGGCAAAATAATGGGACACCACCAATTTTCAAGTGGCCCCTTCAATTCCTGATTTTTTTTTTATTTAATTTTGCAATTTTAAAGTATGGCTGATGTCACCACGTCATCGCCGATTTAAAATTGTAGGACTCTTTGAGGCTCGAGGGGAGATTTCAAAAAATAAAAAAATCTTCAGTTGTTTAAAGCTGCAGCAGCCAACCAATGAGGACATTGCATGAATGCAAAGATGAACCCAGGCCCCAAGAGGACTACTGTAGTTGCAGTAGTCACGATCTGCCTCTTGAAAGGCTCTTGTAGTGGTACTGGGTAGAGGTTCGGTAACTTGTCTCTGAGTTAGAGATGGCAGAAATGACAAATCTATCAGGAGAAAGCAGAAGACTTCCCTAGACAAGCATACAGTTATGCCCCATTCCCCTCATCATTTTAGAAACCTAGAAGACTTGGAGAAATTATTCTAGACAAACGAGAGAGCAAATCACCTTATGATCTATCCTTTTATAGCATTGCAGTCAGTATATTTCATTTCACCCATTTATCATTTGTTCTTTCATGTGATCCAGTAGCGGTTACAGGATGTAGCACCAGTCCATTGAATAAATAGTTATTGGATGTTGTTTGGTCTGCTGTGATCACTGCAAGTTACATCCGTTAAGTGCAGTTTTGAAAGTTATGGAGCATGAGAACCAAATGAAATAAGATTTATGTTTCACCTGCTTCTGTAAGATTAACACATGACATGCTGCCTCTGTTTTTTTTTTATTGCATTGACAGAGTAAATGTCTAAAATAGTATCTGTATGTTTTGTTTCTTATAAGGTGAGTTTAGAAAATTTAGGTCTTTAGCTGCTACTTATTTAGCTAGTGTCTTTCAGATTGTTTTATTGTGTTGATTGAGATAGGTTGCCCAGTTGCAAAGGTTGCACTGTCACTTGAGCTGAAAGAGTCTCTCAAATCATAACCATTTTCAGTTGTTCTAGTTAGTATCTGGACCTGTGTGACTTGAGAGAGCAAGTTCTTGGGATGGGAGCTAAGCCAGTATATAATAGTGTCATTTGGGCACTTGAAAAATTCATGCTAATGCAAAAGCTGTTATGCCATCTGTGAAGTCCAGTTAATATCTCACTGGATTGCCACCAATATGTGATGTTTCCCACTTAAAACCTATGTCAGTAATTAAGGTGCCTCAATTCTCATCACTGACACCAGTGTGAGAGTGACACAGAAAACCCCAAAGCACAGAGCACACAAGAGTAAAATTCCACAATTTCCCATAAGTGCACAACAGGAACATGATCTATTTTTTGGGATTGGACTATATACCTCTGTCTACCCCAAATGCAATCCCATTATACTCTTC
This sequence comes from Protopterus annectens, assembly GCF_019279795.1. Classification (NCBI taxonomy): domain Eukaryota; kingdom Metazoa; phylum Chordata; order Ceratodontiformes; family Protopteridae; genus Protopterus; species Protopterus annectens. The sequence goes on from NC_056728.1 coordinate 1,508,631,793, forward strand.
AGGGCAATGTGTTCGAGTTTAACACCTCTGATTCACTCACACTCTCAAACACTTATGGGAAGCCTGACACAGATTTCTAGCTGTGTCCCCTCCCCGATACAAATGGTAACACTGCCCACCAGAGTCAGACAGGTCTACATGCCCTTCAAAGGGTAATCAGTTATTAAAAACTAAATATCAGAATAAATGATAGCTATGACCAGAAGCAACCAGACATTTGAGGTACCTGGGGAGTATCAAACAGGTATAAGCACTCTTGAATCTCTAAAGAACACACTGATTGTCCAGTCACAATAGAAAGTAATGAGAAACATTTAATAATAAGATTAATGAAAAACATTTAATAATAAGTAAAATAATTAAATAAACATGAGAATTTAATCAACAGAAATATAAACTTAAACTGTAGGATAGAAATCCACAATTTTAGAAAAACTCTTATCTAAATAACTAAACTTTTGTAATCTAACTAGAAAATACTGTCCCTGATCTAATCTCAAACATAAGAGCAAAAAAAAGGCAGGCTTACAGTTTTTGGTGTGTCTTTTTTCTTGGGTATCCACTGCACAGCACTGTAACTGTCTGCAACTGTCTGCAACTTTTAACTAACTGCCCATCAATTGACTTCAGCAGTCTCTTTTATAGTCCAGTTTAACAGTCTCAGCTGTCTTATTTTAAAAAATAACAATCAGCTGTTTGAGAAAGTTCTTTTCATGTCATTCATATGTTCAAATAATCATATAGCAACCAGGAATATTCTTTTTTTTAAAACAAGTTTATTGTTTTAACATACAAGAGAAATATCATAACAATTTTATACAAGTAATTAAAATAGATATGATTATAACATTCAACAAAACAACCAAAGTATTTACAAAGACATCCACTACAATCAGATCAATTAATTAAACTAAAATACCATGCTATTGAAGTTAAGATTTTTTTAACAGGTTTTGTAAATTATCCCATACAATATAATAAGATGTTTTTCTAGTTGTTCTTGACCTTATTGTGTTTATTTCCATATGGCACACTATATTCATAACATTTTTAAATTCATTGAACGAAGGAGGTGTATCTGAAATCCAATTTCTGGTTATTATTTTCCTAGCCACTGCTAGAATAGACCATAACAAGGGAAGCTTAATCTTTTTAACACTTTGAGGTACAGGTGTGTTGAATAATATAAGAGATTTAGAAATAATGAAATTATCTGTAAAAAGAGCCTGCAAAAATTCATTAATTGACTTCCAATATTCTTTCAATTTTATACAGTCATAAAACATATGAGCCCAGTCAGCATTAATTTCTACATTACATCTTTTACATAGATTATCTTTATTATTTATTTTATTCATCATCAAGGGTGTATAAAAAGATCTATGTAAAAATGTCCATGTAAAAAGTCTCCAGACAATGGAAGACGTAGTTTTGTAGGCAGATTCCAATATATATTGTTTATCTTGTTGATTTGGTGGGTCCCAATTAATGGAAGTGAAATAATTCCAGTAAGTATCTACACTGTAAAAAGTTTCTTGTCTGATAATTTTATGTATGCATGAAAGCTTTCCTTTATCAGAAACTTTATGTTGTAAATTTAATATCAAGTAATCAATCAGTGTTGGAATAGATTCTTTAACTGTTATAGACATTAGATCTATTTTATCAATGAGATGTTGTCTAAAGGTCTGAACCTCTAACCAGCAAGTTTCTCTTAGATCAAATTCTTGTTTTAAGAAATCTAGATTTTTAACTTTATTATCAGATATCAACTGATACCAGTACTTTAGATCATTATCTATAGCTAAATGGGTTCCTTCAGAAGTAGATGACAAAAGCATACCCCGAGTATACATTATAGGGAATATAATAAAATTCCATTCCCTATATTTAGGATGCATGAATATAAAGTTACGATAGCTAGTAATAATGTTTAATGGGTAACTAACTATATGTTTAGGTGTAATAGGTGAAGTACAAAATTCCTTTAGTAACCATAACATGGAGTTATTTACAATCATATTTTTATGTGTTAAGGAGATTTTCATGAAGTGCATACTAATTAGCTCCCAGTAATCTTTCCATTTTGCAACATATGACTGATCTATTAATAAAGTAATAACTTTTACAATAGAAGAGATAGTATATAAATTAAAGTCTGGAAAAGAAATACCCCCTTGAGACCAGCTATTAGTATGTCTCTTTAATGCAATCCTAGGTCTATTAGGTGCCCATAGGAAATTTAACATTAGTGTATTCAGTTTTTTGATAATTACTTTTGTAGGTGGAAGTATTATTGATTGTATTAAGTATAAAATCTTCGGGAATATTATCATTTTAATAATTGTAAGTCTCTCTTCCATAGTAAAAAACATATTATTCCAGGTATTAAAAAGATTTTGTATATTAAGAAAACAGGTATTATAATTATTATATATAATAGATTTAATATCTTTAGATAATATTATACCTAAATAAGTTATCTGACCTGAATTGGGTACATATTTAGTAAAATCACTAATGAGAATATTTTTTCGTGTATATATAGGTAGTATTTTAGTTTTTTCTTCATTGAATATTAAACCAGAAATACTTTTAAAATTCATAATTTTATCAAATAGAGACTGCATAGAAGAATTAGATCCTGCTGATGTAATTAGAACATCATCTGCAAAAAGTTGAATTTTAGATGTTGTATTTTCATCTATTTCAAAACCCTCTATGTCAGTACTGTTTCTGATCAAATTAGCCCAAGGCTCCATTATTAAAGTGAATAATAGTGGAGAGAGTGGACACCTTTGTTTTGTACCTTTAAAAATGGGTATTTTTTTGTGAGACATATGTTCCTACCTTAATATAAGCCAATGCTCCTTTGTATAAATGCTCACTTAGATTTACAAATGCATCTGAGAAGTTTGTGCGCTTCAGTAAGGTAAACAGATAGTTCCAACTTACTGAATCAAATGCTGAACTTATATCAAGACTAATAAGTGTTAAATCTTTCTTTTTCCTATTTGCAAAATCAATTAATGTTAGAGTTCTCCTTATATTATCAAAAGTATTTCTATTTACAATGAAGCCTGTCTGATCTATAGCTATAATGCCAGGGATGATTGTCTTCAATCTATCAGCAAAAATACTCATAAACATTTTATAATCAACATTAAGTAATGAGATGGGTCGATATGAAGTACATCTAGTTGGATCTTTATTAGGTTTTAAAATTGGCGAAATAAATGTATATTGCCAAGATGGGGGGGTTACTAGCTCATTTTGGGCCAAAATAAAAACCTTATGTATTAATGAATATGTACTTTTAGAAAGGATTTTATATATCTCTGGTATAATACCATCATTACCCGGTGCTTTGTTTGATTTAAGCTTGTTTATTTGTGTAACAACCTCTGTATATGAAATACTTTTGTCCAATAGTTTAATCTGTTGTTTATTAAGCTTTTTATTCATGTTTGTGGTTATAAACTCCTTTATTTTATCTTTAGGTTCCATGTTAATGTTATTATGATTAATTTTGTGAAAGTGATTTCTAAATTCATCTAGTATTTCTGGTAGACTAGAAACATTCTTCTTTTTCCTTAGAGAAAAGATTTCTTTGATATGATTTTGTTTATTCAACATTTTTGTTTTATTTTTAAGTCTATGTAAGTATTTGGGGCTTATTGAGTAAGACAAAACTTGTATTTCTCTAGAGTTATTTTAACTTTATGAGTTAAAATTTCTTTGTATTTCTCATTTAGTTTGTTTATTTCTTCAATGACTTTCTTATCCATAATATTTTCTTTATTATTATGTTTATAAGAGTCTAATTTACTTTGAATATCTAACAATTCCTTATCCCAAGATTTCCTTTTATTATTATACCATCTGATACTTTGTCCATATAGATATGATTTTAAGGCATCCCAAACATAGACAATGGAGACTTCAGGAGTATTATTTATGTCTAGAAAATGTTGTACTTCTGAAAGTATATATTCTTTATAGTCTTTTAGTTGAGTTAAGTATGCTGGTATCCTTTTGATCTGAACATTGTGAGTATTTTTATCATGAACTCAAAAACAATTGAATTATGATCAGATATAGGACATGAAATGATTTTGGAATTAATTAAATCTGTTACCATCTGGTTAGAAATAAAGACCCTATCTATTTTTGAATAAGTTTTGTATCTGTTAGAAAAAAAAGTGTATGGTAATGATTTTGAATCTATCTGATTATTAATATCATTTAAATGATAAGGATTAGCAAAATCATTCAAATGTTTTGCATTAGATGTAATTTTCCTTTTTCCTATAGTGGTAGTGTCACTTTCATGTAGTATACAATTAAAGTCACCAGCTAAAATAATATCTCCTATAGAGAATGATATGATCTTATCAAGATGGTGTTTCACTGTATTAATACCAATTCCAGGTATCCAATATACATTAATTAATGTATAAGTCTTCCCATTAATTTGTATTGTAACCATACAAAACATTCCTTTGTCATCCTGATAAGACTTAATAGTTTTAGGAATGGGCATACTTTTATTCCATAAAATAGCCACTCCTCTTTTTTCTGAGTGTGCTCTGAACTAACCAATACTGTATATTTGTTTGTGGCTAGTTTATCAATATCTATTTTCAAGAGATGAGTTTCTTGAAGGAAGACTAAGTTGGCCTTATGTAAATTAATGTATCTTATTAGGCTTGCCCTTTTACACGGATTATTCAATCCATTAATGTTTAAAGAAATTCCTTTTAGAGATGTCATTTGGCATTTTTAAAACATAAGAATCTTATGATCAAAATAACAATTAACAAAATAAGTAATGTTACATCTCCTTCTTTAGGTGTACCTTTAAATATAGCTGTATTTATTGAATCTCTTATGGGATTTTGTATAAGATTCAATTTTGTTTGTAGTGACAATGAGTTTACAAAATGTATTGTGGATGTCAGAACTATATACATACAACAATGAACAACAGAAAATAATGTAAGGAATAAACCTTGCACCCAGCCTGGAGTTAAAAACTCCAACTTAGAGTAGTATATACCACTCAAGTTAACCCCCTACCCTAAGCAGCAGTACCTCAGCTACCACCTTATCAATTTAATACTAGTTATATTTAACATTAAATTAACAACTTTCAATTAGATTATCTAGCAAGACAAAACTACACATTTGATAAAACAGCATCATATAAACTAAGATAAACTTTTTTTAAAAACTATTCATACTACTATATACATCTATTTAATATAATACATTTGTATTCAAATAGCATTCAAATAAACTTGATATTAGGAACCAAGAGGAGAGAGAGAAATAAAAGACATGAGAGAGGGAGAGAGAGTGAAAGAAAGAAAAAAAAAAAGGAAGGGCATATTTACATATTAATTTATTCAAAGTTTGTAAAAATAAGTTCTAATATTCATTTAAATCAAAAACTTTGGCTAATATGGTTCAGACATTACATATATTAAGATGCATCTATTTTCTGTCATGTAAATGCAGTTAACAGCTTCCAAAAAAACTTGAATTACTTGTATCTGAGCTTTTTCCCATACCTATTATTGTCAGTAGAATAAAATATTATATTTATAGAAATTGTTATAAATCATACTGCATAGTTATGTAAATTCTCAGAAACACTTGCATTATTGTAAAGAAAGCCATCTGTATTTTGTATATCTATACTGCTGCTTTAAAATATATCACATGACAACTTCTTCCAGAATAGAGTCATAAAGTTATTTATGCTTGTCAATCAGATAAATCAAATGAGTTATAGTAATGTATATGTTTAAATCATAAGTTTTTAACATAAATTAGTATGCTGCAGTCAAGTAAACTTTCAAAAACACTTGTATAAATGTTTCACTTTCTATGCCTTCTAAAATATCACATTTGCTTACTACAAGAAACTGCATCATTTAAAATCATTATAACTGACATATTTTATAAATTATAACATAAATACTTAAGTAATTATATAAAATAACTCACATTTAAATGTTAAAGAGTTCATTTTCCTTCACAGAGTCGCATTTGCAGCAGTTCTACTTCCTGGTAGAGTGTTCTTCCTGAATCTACGATGTGTCAGTGTGAATTCTGGGGTCAAAGGTCAAATTGACTGCTTTCAGCTTCTCTGCGTGAATTCTGAGAGTTGAAGCTTTTAAAACAACTCGAGGACACTGTTCACGAGGTAACCCACATCCCAAATTGTCTCCCTTAACATTTTGGCGGGAATCTTGTTAAAAACTAGTGACAAACATTAATTTAGCAGTATAAATGCATCTAAATATAACAAAACCTTCGCGAAGTATTTTACAGGTTATTACAGCCTCTATGCAAGTGAAATTAAGCCCAAAGTTATTAATAAGTAATAAAACTCAATATTTTTGCCCCAACTCAATTTTTATACAAATCTTATTATTTACTGTGCCTGTATGATCAAAAGCATTTCAATATATTAATATGAAAGAAAATAAAGAGAAAGAATAAAGAAAAGAAAAAAAAGAGAGTAGAAAATAAAAGAGAGTAAAGCAGAGATAGAAAAATGTAAAAGGAAGCTATAAAAAGTATTTACAATGGAATATTACTTACTGCTTATATTAATAAAAATGGAAATAAAACATATTATTTACTATTATTTAGTTCTAATTATTATTAATTAAAGCATGACAGATTATTTGTAAACAAGCATAAGCAATATAATCAAGAAAGTATAATTAGCAATAGTATTTAAACAACATACAAACTTTTTTACAAGGAATAAATAAGTTATTATTCCATTCATCATATTTTCATTACACTTCTCTCCCTGCCCTCACCCACCCCTTACCCACTACATAATCTAAATAGAATGTCATTGTTTAAAATAAAGAAAAGAAGAAAAGGAAAAAAAAAAAAAAATGTATCAAGTTACTAACCTTACTTCTCTTTTTCAGAAAGAGAAACAAACTGAATGATAGCTTGTTATTAGTTCCTCAGATATGTTGACTGATTATGAAACAAAACATTTCTTTGCACACAAAAATAACTTTGATTAAATCATTTTCAGAATATCTGTGGCTTTCTGGAAATGCAGTAACTATATTTAAAAAGATTAATAATGAAGAAAAATAAAGAGAGTAAAAAAAGGAAAAAAAAACATAGAACAAATCATTTGTTTTTTAGTCTCTTCTTCTTCTCCGAAGTCTTCCACGAAGTTTCAGTTGCCAACCTCTTTAATGAAGGACTAGCCCACTCCATTTCCTCTATTTTATCCAAAATCTTATTTTTTTTGATAAACAGTAATGCAGAGTCTAAGTCATCAAAAATTTTAGGACCATCAGGAAGGAAGATTTTTAGCTTGGCAGGAAACAGAAGGTATGTTTTAAACTGTGCTTTTTTAAGCTCCCTTATTAGTGGCAGAAAAACTTTTCTTTTAGCTATTACCAAGGAAGAATAGTCATTGTCAAAATGCACAGTTGTCTCATTAATCTTAACAGGAGCTTTAGCCCAAGCAGATTTAAGAACCATCTCTTTATCAAAGATGATAGAAATCTAACTATAACTGATCTAGGATAGTTTTTGTTAGAGTTAGTATTAGCTATAGATCTATGTGCTCTTTCGATACCAAAAGAGAATGCTTCTGGTAAGTCTAAAGTTTTAGGGAGCCATGTTGTTAAAAAAGAAATAATATTGTTACCTTCAATATTTTCTGGCAGTCCAAAAATCCTAATGTTATTGCACCTAGATCTATTTTCCAGGTCATCAAGCTTTGTTTGTAGATGTGTATTTTGTTTCAGCAAAAACTCTATGTTGATTTCCTCTTCTTGGATTCTATTTTCCATGTCATTTACAGTCTCTTCTATGCCTGTAATCTGGATCTTCTGTTGTTGCAAATCTATATGTAACAAGTCTATTTGTTTTGTAGTTTTTTCTATGAAGGTATCAATTTTAGTATCCAGTTTATCCATCTTAGCAGTAAGTTGCTGGATTGTAGATATCAGAGACTGAAGTTCTTTCTTGATGCTGGAGTCTTGAGAATTTGTCTTACTGGAACTCATTTCAAACAGAGAAACTGACAAGAAAATTTCCAAGGTGATTTCTGACAGGAATATTTTTTAAATTTCCTTTCTTTTTTAGATATAGTTCAAGAAATAGATAAAACAAACATATTTAGAAAGGAAATTACTTCATAAATAATTTTTTTAAGTAATTATTTCCTGTCAGTGCAGTGAAATTGGTGGAGCTGAAGAAATCTGCTGCTATCCTGTGTTCATCCTTGACCACGCCCCAGCAACCAGGAATATTCTAATGGCATCACCTACTGATCAGCCAATTCTCCACAGACAATTTGTACTTTAGAATCTCCCTCACAAACATGTGCAATTAAGAATGCATCAAAACACTGACAGATTCTTTAAAAATTTTGTATAAACAGAGAAATACTCAATGTTTTAAAATTGTATTTACATTTTCACAATTAGACATGCTGGCATACAATACAAGTTAATCTGAGAATATACACAAATCTCCTGCCCAGATGCTAACACAGATGACAGTGTTTTAATTTTCTTCATATTTTTCCATTTCCCCTTATGACTCAAGCACTATTTTCAAGTGATCCCTAAAAAGCAATGCTTGAGAACAATGGGACTACCTGGGAATATTAACCCATGTCTCTCCTGGGCAATCCATCCGCATTGGCATTATTAACCCCACCGCAATGCTGTATGGTCATATCATATCCTTGGAATCCTAGACTCCACCTCAGTAACTTGCCATTTTGCTTACTGACCCTATTAAAACATGTTAAGGGGTTATGATCTGTGAGTACAGTGAATTTTCTCCCATAGAGATAGGGCTGCCACAATGTCTGGCAATGTCTACACTATAGCCAACCACTCTTTCTCCATGGTTGCCTAACACTCTTCTCTAGGTTGGAGTCTATGGCTCAGATATACTACTGGGTGCCCTTGCCCTACTGTGGAAATGTGGCTGAGTACAGCCTCCACCCCATAATTTGAAGCATCTGCCTGTACAATAAATTATTTATTGTAATCAGGGATGGCTAATACAAGGGGTCCTCCCAAAATTGCTTTAAGTTTTGGAATGCGTGTTCACAATCTGTGATCCACACTGCCTTGTCCAGTATATCCTTCCTAGTTAGGTCAGTAAGAAGTGTAGCTATGGTACTGCAGTTGGGCACAAATTTCCTAAACTACCCCACTGTCCCTAGAAAAGCTCTTACTTGCTTCTTAGTAGCAGGAACTGACCACTCTTGAATAGTTTCCACCTTGACAGGGTCCAGCCTAATTTTACCACTTCCCACTCTGTGTCCTAAGTAAGTGACCTCTGCTATACCAACTTGAGACTTACTGGGTTTAATGGTTAATCCTTCCCTATTTAATCTATCCAAGACCTCCCTAACATGTTGAAGATGTTTCTGCCAGAAATGACTATAAATAGCGATGTCATTCAAGTAGGCTAGAGCATATTCCCCTGCTCCTATAAAGATATGTTCTATCAGCCTCTGGAAAGTTTCTGGAGCATTTTTCATTCCAAAAGGCATCCTAGTAAATTCATACAATCCATAAGGGATTACAAAATTGACCTTCCTCTAGCAGCAGAAATCAAGGATACCTGCCAGTATCTCTTAGTCAGATCAGTAGTGGTCAGATATCTAGCCCCACCCAGCTGTTCTAGGGTTTTGCCTGTCCTTGGCATAGGATATGCATCTAACTCTGTGCAACTATTTAATTTCTGGCAGTCTATACAGAATCTCATACTACCATCCTTCTTTGGTACTAGTGCTACTACGGAAGCCCAGGGACTGTTTGAGTCTTGAATTACCCCCACTTCTAGCATTTACCTTATTTCTTCTTTCAGAGTCTGTTTCATTTTCTCTCAAGTACTCTATAAGGAACCTGCTTGATAGGTTTTTGGGGTCCTGTATCCATCCACATGGTGCTGCACCAAGTCAGTACACCCAGATTTCCCTGTAAACATATTCCCAATTTCCTGCAATACCGTTTTACTGTCCCAGACTTGAGTAGGAGTTAACTGCTGTGATATGATGATCTCATCCACAGAGGTGTCAATGCTAGCCTCACCCAAAAGATCGGTTGCCATATCCCTTTCAGACTCTTCCTGCCATCCACTATGAATGCTCAGTATTAGGGCCTTCCTGTCATGATAAGGTTTCATTATATTCACATGGTACAGTTTGTGTCTTTGTCTCCTACCTACCAAATTTACCATGTAGATCACATCATTGATTTTCCTTGCCACTTCAAAGGATCCCTCCCAAGCTGCTTGCAACTTGTTATGTCTAACAGGAACAAGTACCATCACCTTCTGTCCCTTAGCCTACTCTTTGGCTCGAGCATTCCTGTCATACCACACCATCTTTTGCTAATGGGCCACTGCTAGATTCTCTTGAGCTAAACCCATGAGCTCCTTTAGTCTTGTCCAAAATTTGAGAACATAAGCCACAACAGACTCATTGTGAGATTCACTTTCAACTTCCCACTCATGTCAAATTAAATCTAAAGGCCCCCTCACAATATACCCACATAACAACTCAAAGGGGGAACAGCCTGTAAATTCCTATGGTACTTCCCTTTTTGCAAATACCAGATGGGGCAAATACTTGTCCCACTCCATTTTAAACTGGTCTGCAAATGCCTTTAGCATAGTCTTCGATGTACAGTTTAATCTCTCTACAAGACCATTAGTCTGGGGATGGTAGGGGAATGTCTTTAGACATTTCACCCTACAATGCTTCCACAGAGAAGTCAGAAAGTTTGACATGAAGTTGGCACCTGGGTCAGTCAGCATTTCCCATGGAAAATCTGCTCTGCTGAAGATTTCTAGAAAAGTATGTGCTGCCTTCTCTGCCTCAACAGATGACAGAGACATCACCTTAAGATATCTGGTAGCATAGTCTACTATGACCAAGATGTATTTCTTTCCTGTAGAACTTGGAGTTCTCAGGGGTGCCACAATATCCAGGGCCAGTCCCTGAAATTGCTTTTCAATAACAGGCAAAAACATTAATGGAGCCTTAGCCTTGTCCCTGCTTTACCAACTTTTTGGCACTGTTCACAAGTCCAACAATATCCTACCACACCCCTTACAATCCCAGGACAATAGAAATATTGCATAATATATCCCTTAGTACATCATATGCCCATATGACCTGAGAAAGGAATGTAATGTGCTATGGCAAAAAGTGGCAGATAGTAAGCTCTAGGCACTACCAACTGCCATATTACTTCACCTTCTAGCCCACTTCCAGAATTCCACTCTCTATACAACAAACCTTTGTTCCAGTATATAGACTCCCCTCTTCCCTGAGCCTCAAGCTCATCCTTAGCCATCTCCCCCAAGCTTTGTAGTATAGAATCCATAAGTTGAGCCTGTCTGAACTCTACCTTTGTGACCTTCCCCAGTTCCCCTTCTGCAGGAAGCCTAATCACTTCCAGCAGCTGCTCCTCACTGTCATTCTGGGTACCACCACTCACCTCTGTCCTTGCAGTAACCATGTCCAAGGGAACATCAGTACCCATCAGCAGCTGTGGCTCACATTCAGACTTACTGCTACCAGATAACACCTTCTTTGAAACTGCCACCACACCAGTCTCAGCTCCAGGTATGATATCTTTCTGGGTCTCTTCTAGACTATCGGACCTACATGCCTTTCTCCAAGCCTAACTGCATGTCACTGCATATACACCAAGGTACTGCATCATCGAAGTCATTACCTATCAGGACATCTGCAGGAATATCCTCAAACCCACCTACTTGCTTGCTTCCTCTCCACCCTCGCAGTCAAGATCAACCTTAGGCAAAGGTATTTGGAATGGAGTCATTCCCAACACTCTGATTTGAGTGGACTGCCCAAGCCAGTACTGCTCTTCTCTAACCACTTCAGGCCTCACAATGGTTATATCAGAAGCTGTGTCCCTCTTAACAGTTATCTGTTTACCATCTACTAAGATAGGATATAAATGTTGGTGATAATTTGACACCACAGTTGTTTCTAAACAACTTACCACTGGCAGTTTGTCATCCATACTTACTGGGTCCCTCACCTTCTGTTTCGGGTCTACCTGAGAACGTCGTCAGATGAGAAGACCGACAATGAAATCACAGACGCCAGAAGATCGACAAGTCAGAAGATCGACGGATGAAAACACCGACGCGGAGAACACCGAGATGGGGAAAGGATGTGTAAGTATGCGGTAGTGACGGACGTTAGGGTGCGAGTAAGATAAGTGTGCGATTTTGATGGTCTGTAGGGATAGGGGTGGGTTAAGTGAGTTAGGGTTAGGGCGCGGGTTAGGTAAGGGTGCAGTAGTGATATTTTTTGGGTTATGGGCGGGTTAAGTGAGTTAGGGTTAGGGCGCGGGTTAGGTGAGTGTGCGATAGTGATGGACCTTAGGGTTAGGGTTTCGGTTAGGGTTGTAGATAGTTGTGTATGTAAGGTTTAGTGTTTGTTTGTTAGGATTTTGGTGTGCTTGTGTTGTGTGTGTGGTTTTTGGACAGGGGATTTGTTTTGTTTGTTGGTTGTTGTTATGATGTGTTGAGTGTATGAGGTGTCATGTTTGTGAACTGTCGATTATGTGGTGTTGGTGATGTCGTTGTCGGTGTTATGCACTGTCGATGTTGTCAGGTAGATCCTCTGTTTCACACTTTAGCTCGATGGACATTTGGCTGTTATGTGTCCCCTCTGGTTATACTTGAAACATCTAATCCCTAAGCATGCACTTAGATTAATAGTTCCCCTGTTACTGGTGTACTCTGTTGGAGTGGTTTAGACTGCCCCCATGGGTTCCCTATGTCCATGTGCAGCACTGAGTATCCCTTTCTTATGCAGTGGTGCTCATCTTTTCAAGTAGAGATCCCCTTTTCTCCCAAACACCTCTGCAGAGTTACACTCACAGACTGCTAAGGAGACTCTCATGTCATTAGGCAAAGTACTGAGTGCTTGTTCCCTCACCAAAGGTCTACCAGTCCCTCAAAAGTGGTGATCTGACACCCACTCACCCATCTGTGAAAGTAAGTACTTAAGTCAACAATATAATCATGTACACATTTATCTGCCTTGCATCTAGGTTCACAAAACTTTTTTCTATATGCCTCATTAAGCAACATTTCATTTTGCATAATTCAAACAATCTACATCATATAACATTGCTACAGCCTGAACAACTTTTCCATAGAGTAAGGGAATCAGGAGCCAAACCCAGAGCTCACTGTTAACATCATTTTGTCTACATAACCTCTATAAAATATGAATAAAACTATCAATGTTACCCCATCCCAGTAATGAGGAAAAAGTTTACTGATCTTTACAGCTTCTGCAGTCTGGCTATTCCCTTCCCTATTACCTCCATGATGAAGCTACAATTCATGCCGACTCTGTCTCTCATTGTCCTCAGCTTTTCAACACCTCAGTCTCTCTGCTGATTTCACCTCAAGACATTTGACCTCCAAAGGTTGGGTCTCCATGCAGGGTTTCTCCTCAGTCTAGAGACATTGCATTCGGTCTTCAGCCTCCAATTCATATTGGCACCACTTCTCCTGATCCTCCAGTTCCAATCTCCTGAACTCCAGATAGATTTTTAGGTCCTCTGAAGAAAATGTGGACTGTCTTCTCTCAGCAGGCCGCACATCACCAACAACAAACTGGATGTCCTTTGAATTGCTGGTCTGAGCTGTGGCTACAACCAAGGCTGAAATCATTCCTTCCTCAACTTAAAACCCAGGCCAATAATTAAGGAGCCTCAATCCTCACCACTGACAATAGTATGAGAGCATCATGGAAAACACCAGAGCACAAAACATACAAGAGTAAAATTCCACAATTTCTCTTAAGAACACAACAGGAACATGCTCTATGTCTTGGGACTGGACTATATTCCTCTCTCCACTCCAAATGTACTCCCATTATACTCTTCAGAGCAATGTGTTCCAGTTTAACACCTCTGACTCACTCACACTCTAAATACATTTAAAATTCACACACTTAAACTCTTATGATGGGAAGCCTGACACAGCCTGACACAGATTTTCAGTTGTGTCCCTTCACCAGTACAAATGGTAACACTGCAGCCAGAGTCAGACAGGTCTACATGCCCTTCAAAGGGTGATCAATTATTAAAAATTAAATATCAAAACAAATGATAGCTATGACCAAAAGCAGCTAGACATTCAAGGTGACCTGGAGAGTATCAAATAGGTATAAGCATCCTCTAATTTCTAAAGAATACACTGATTGTCCAATCACAATGTAAAGTACTGAAAAACATTTAATAATATGTAGAATGATTAAATAGAATATAAATCAATAATTTTCAATAAACAACCAGAATTCAACCACCAGCAATATAAAATTAAACTGTAGAATAGAAGTTCATCATTTTGGAAAATCTCAATTTAAATAACTAAACTTTCCTAATTTAACTAGAGAATACTTCTCCACAGACAGTTTGCACTTTAGAATCATCCTCACAAACATGTGCAATTAAAAATGTATCAAAACAATGACATTCTTTAAACATTTTGTATAAACAGGACAATACTCAACATTTTAAAAATGTATTTACATTTCCACAATTAGACATACTGACATGCAAGTTAATCTGAAAATATACACAAATATCCTGCCAGACATGCTAACACAGATGATAGTGTTTTCATTTTCTTCACACCACCAACTTTCTAAGTTTTTTTAAGAGCTATGTTTAAAAAGTGTCCCCATTTTGGAGTCTTTGTCCCCCATTATTTGTGGTTTTGCCAGATTTTCTGCTCTAATTGGTTAAGATGTATATTTGGTAATGGTGTACTATCTTCCACAGATTCCCCCACAGCAAATAGTCTTAAGTTGATGGGTTACTTCTCTCAGTGTCTTTCCTCTACACTTTCAAACAAATTCTACAGTTGCAACGTGTGCTTACAGTAAAGGTTAATTGACAATTTTACTGCATTTTCTTTAAAAAAAAAAGCAAAAAACATACGAGCAGGATGGCACCATTCTGAAGATGAATTTGAGTACTTGTGAGGTGACATTCAAATTGTAACTGCTCCATAACCCTGTATATCATCACTCTAAAGTTCTGTTCTACAGAAAAAGGGGGAAGTTTTGTTTTATTTTTTCTTCTTCCTCAGATAAATAAATAAAATAAACAAGTAAATAGAAGTGCATGCTCTCAATCGCACTAACTTGTCAGGATACTCAAAAAGTCTACAGTAGGTGCTGTGAGTATGGTAGCAAAGTAACAAACGATGTTGGATATAAATTGTTGATCTCAATCTGATTTGAGTCTAAATGAAATTTCAGTCTTCTATTATTTGTTTGTTAATCTGGATACTATTAAACTGGACTGACTCTCAAAATGTTCAATTGCAATACAGCTGTCATTAGAGCCTACATATTCTTTCAGTAGTATCCCCCAGGCTAAAGGAAGAAACAGACCACACTTTTATTGCTAGGCACATATTTCTGTCTGATTACTCTAGAGTCAGCTGTTCAGTCCTGACTTCTGCTCAGTATTTCATGCATTTTCTACTCCCCTCTATGAGGGTTTAGTCTGGTTATTTCCTCTGTCTATTCTGTTGAAATATGCAGCAGAATATGTCTATGCTGGACTTCTATAATTTTTAACAGAGTAGGCAACACTGTGGAGCTGTAAAACAACATAATAAGAATATGTTAATTGTTTAAAAAAATGTGTGTCACTGTATTTTGGTGGAAAACAAGGACATACTGTAGCAGTTTGAAGGTTTCCAGAGTGAAGCAAGTATTAGTAGTTTGCATGTGAAGTATAATGGCAATAGTGTAATATTAAACTGGCTGAAGCAACGAGGACTGTGGGGAAACAGTTTCATCAGCAAAAGTTCAGTAACCGAGATGGACAGAGTAGAGTACAGTATATGGCATTTGTACTGTATAGTTAAGTGATACAGAAAGCTTATCAACACTCAGCGTAAATTATGTGATAGCAGTTTTGAGGCAGAATGTTGTCAGGTGTGGGTGTAGCAAAATTACTGCCAAGACAGTGCCAGTAGTAGCGTGGAGTGTGAAGATGTATGCTGGTATTCTACATTTCCATTGGGTGGGTGGGGTTACATAATTATGCATGAAAATTTTATTTTAATCAGCATCCAGATTTTTGGCCAGTTGTACTGACTTTTCACAGCCCTTTGTCCAGATTTTTGAGTTTCCAGGTTGAGAGGTCTGTGTATATATATTTTCTGTTCCCTTGTTTGTAAAGCTTTTCACCCCAGGCCTCAGACAAAAATGGATAAATGTATTCAGATGGACTTTCCTGGTAAATGAGTGCCAATAACTGCATAATAAAGAAATAAATGCATTTTTTTCCATGGAAAAAACTCTGTATAAGTGCTTCAAACATGAACTGCACTTATCTGCTGCGAAGAACAGAATAATAAAGACTTTAAACAAGAAAACAGACTTCTGAGATTTGTCTTGCAATTGTTTCTACCAATCTTTTAAACATTTAGCCATCCCTGCACAGCTATAGCCTAATGAGCTCCAGATGTTGAACAGGGGAATTTTTAATAAGCAAAAGTGATTTTTCTTCTTGCAGTCATTTTGGATGGATTACCAGAGCACAGCAATGGGTGTACAACTCTTTCCACTCTAGCTGGTCCAAGTTGTATATTTCTAGCTTTTGTTCATTTGTTCAGCTCACCACTGGCACACCAGGAGGTGGGAATTCCCATAGAGCTCTTTACAACCCAGGGTGCAATCCAAATTTGTTTCTTCAAATTTATTACCTGAACTGCCAACAGTTAATGTCCTGAAACTCCATTCAGTGGTTTAGCATCCCAGTAGCGCCTCAAGGTATCCTGAAATTCAATGTAAAATATGACAGCCTGAAAATGGAAGAAGGCATATAAGCAGACTTCTGTACCCTCAGTGACTTCTTTGGTTTAAAACCAAGTGGGTTTTATATGAGTACATGCAATTATCGACCCCACAACTTCATTCCCAATACTATTATCCTTAACTCTAGATTCCTATGTCTACCAGTGACACCTGTGTTTGTATGTACTCCTTGTCATACACTAAAAGCTTCCCTTCCTTTGCAACTTTTATCTCATGTCAAATATATGTGGCTAATTTCCAGCATTACACTAGGAAAAAACAGCAATCATAATCTTATCCTTACAGCAGCATAGTGCGAACTTGACTGTGTTGCTTCCTACTTTCACCCCCTACTTTTGATGACTCTGCTATATTGAATGCACTTATATCATTTTCACATTCCTTTTATATAATTATCACTCAACATCTAATATCTAAATGGCCAAAATACTGAGTCCATGTATACCTTTTTGTGCTGATAAAAACATCTGTGAACATTGAGGCCCAAGCCTATTATGATACTGCCTGTCCATTTTTCTCTTCCTGACTCAACCACTGTTTTATTTTGTGTGTGTGTGTGTGTGTGTGTGTGTGTGTGTGTGTGTGTGTGTGTGTGTGTGTGTGTGTGTGTGTGTGTGTGTTTGTGTGTGTGTGTGCTTTGTTAGTGCTCACTAAAGTTCAACTTCCTTACCATATTTACAAAAATACTGACAAGATCTCTGATACTTTAGATGTAATTTTACTGTAAAACTGTTCTTTTCCATAACTACCAGCCTCTGCAATTCTCCATATACCACTGCATTTAAAGAAGGGTATATTCTAGGGGCATGGTACTGTTACTGCCTTCATACTTCCTTTTAGTATGACATTGGATCCCATTTTTAAATTGATTTATCTAATATCCAAGCTTAGCTTGCAGAAAAGTGCTCAGGATGAATTACAATGGCAAGGAGTATTTGAAAGACATCTGTTTTTCCCCTTCCTACCAAACTAACTTCATGGCTGTTATTTGGGAGAAGTGAGAGAAAGTGGAAGGCCTTGGGAGGATTAACCCATTCCTTATGTGGGTCACACTCTCAACTCCTATAACTTAAGGGTGCCCTGCCACCTTCACTGCCTTTCAAAGCCATTGTTACTTCAAATGTCACATTCCAATGGATGTCACTGCTCCTTCTCAAGTTAGTCCAATGGAATATGGTAGCCCTTTCACTTGGATGCATGATGTTGCTAATAATATCTGGCACTCAACAGTGGAAAATGAGTTTGTAATACATGCTGTGCTGCCACCATCTACATACATGATGTGCAAATACTATGTTTGTATATGAACAGCATGATGTTTTGAGAGTAACTTGACTACAGTACCCACACCAGCTTCCATTTTTCATCTTAGGTGCATCTATAGGCCTAACGATATGTTACCAGTATCCATGTATCTACTGGGGTCAGTGTCCTGCTCCTACATGGGCAATGCACTTTACAGCTGCCCAGGTTAGTACACAATCCAGAATTGGCCTTTCCACAGTCTTGGGCAGGTGCTCAATGCAGTAAAAGTGTGATGCAGAAACATTCTTGTGAAATTGGCTCAGTAGCATAAGTGACATAATATGATCCCTGAAACTGTGTGATAAACACAGCTGTGATCATTACTGTACCCATTGCACTAAAGATGCTGCTACAGATGAGCTTTTTAACTTGGTATTCCTTTCTGCTCAGAGCTGTTTGTGATTGACCACAGAGAGGGCCATGTATGCAACATCTTTGAAAGTCACTGTCAAGAGTATGTATACTACAGTTGTGGCTGTGTGGCTGCACACTGTGGCCATTTCATTCTTATGGCCAATCCTTTCAACATCTGGTGGGAAAAAACACCATTGCAGGATGAAGATACAGTCACGTTGTGTAGTACTACCATCTCCAAACTTGCAGCCAGACATGAGGGCACTGTTCAATTGTGCAAATATAGATGTGGAAATGGTACATGCTCAGAACCCACCTATGCCACATACTAATATTTCCATGTATGGAACACTCTATCCTTAGTGCTCACTTTGGTGCATGCTAGTGGCAGTCCTCAAAAAGGGCATCCCTGCAGAGGGGAATAAACAAGATCAGTGCAGATACCTCTTCCTTTTGCCCTGAAACTGTCCAACTGACATATACAGTATTGCAACATCTACTTTAAGGACTGCGCCCATGGAAACACCTACACATGGATCGGTACCTACCACCTCAGCCCATGTACACCACACCAAAAAACACCCCATGCCTAACCAGATTTCTCAGCTCATCACAGTCTCCAGACCAAGACACACACATTATTTCACACCAGTAGCTGCTCCCCACAATGCTTTATATGGACACATGCTGTTGTGCTCCCTACCTCTGCATATGATGACAACTTTGCCCTGTCATCAATACTCTGTTGCCAGGTTAGTGGCTTGTGTCTGATCAGCAGATCATATATATATATATATATATATATATATATATATATATATATATATATATATATTTTTTTTTTTTTTTTTTTTTTTTTCAGAAAAGTTACTAAGCCACATGTTGCATATTATACTATTAACCATTTTATATGACATGCCCACTAACTCACTGACAAAGTGCAGTGCCATTTCATAAAACATCAAACCACGTATTAACAAGTTTCATCAAAGCAATGACAATAACATTTTTGTTTGTTTTAAGTCTTAACAAACATATATCAGTTACTGAAATATACTTGTTTCTGAAATAGAATGCTCTCCATATATTGTCAATAGACATCCCTTTCTAGGCTATTGAAATGTTCCAACAATTTATTATCTTAACAACTATCAAACTATACAAGCTAAACAAAATAACTATGCCCAATATTTATTATGTGTGGCATTAATACAAAATTACTATAATTAGTTATGTTGTGGTAGAATATCCCAATGTGTTTAATATAATAATGTTCTACTTCTTAAAATCAGGCATCATTTAAAAAATTTTCAATAGCCTTGTCTATTTTAGCCCATAATTTATATGTAATCACTGTAGATTGCATTCTTATTAAAAGATTATTGATCTATTTATTATAAGCTAATAAGACTAACTGTAATCAATTTAAAAAGGATAGCTAGCTGGACTTGTTCCAGTTTTTTGTGATTGCTTTTCTTGCTATCACTAAAAAGGAATCAATGAAAAATGCAACAGCCTTTTGTAATACATTATGTATTGCTAGGAGCTTGAAAGTTCAAACGTGTCTGTCTACAAAGATTGTGCACAAGGTTAGAAACTATTCCAATATTCATCTAATAAAGTATAGTGAAAAACAAGTGCTCCCAATCAGCAATGACTCATGTTATATCTTCAAAATATAATCTTAGAGCCTTTTATAATTTCCCTATTTCTATGTAAGATACTGACAGCTCAGTGTAAACATTTCCAGGTGTATGCTTTCCAAATAGAAGAGGTTGTAGCATTTAATGATGAGTTCAAAAGCTATGGTTTCTTCTTTAGCTATCATATCTATGGCTTTGCTTTTAAAAAAGAAATACTAACTTAATTTGTAATTGATCCTCTATAATGTACTAATATCTATTAAATATATGATAATATTGATTTATTTATATATTTGTTAAAATATTAAGCATATTAACTTTAACATTCTTTGCAGTTTCTGTATTTCTCAGATTTTTTTGGGAGATACTTTGTACTTTTGTTTTTAAAATATTTCTGGTATAATCAGTCAGTACACTTTAAAGTATTAAAGGATTAAAGTCCGATGAAATGTCCATCAAGATGTGAAAGCGCTTACTGACCTGGAATAAAATTTTCAACTGTCGTTGTCTTGTGTGCTCTCTCTTTTTTATCTTGGACTTCTACTTTTATTAAGAGGAGCTTTATTCACCAACCGCTTGTTCATTTATTACACTTTAAAGTATACTTTCAGTATTATCATATATTGTCTATATTTCAATATTATCGAAGAAAGTGTGATGCTATGTAAAATCTTTCTTTATTAATTTTAAAATTAAATCAAATCTATCAACTAAGAGTGTTAATATGTAATATTTTTAAACTTTTAAGTATGATGCCTGTAAATGAAGATATTATTGGTTTATGGGTATTAAAGTATACATATTCAGTTGCTACCAGTTCTTGGTACTACCATTTGAATTTTATTTTGAGTAATTATTATTTCTTTTCATTAAAGAAGCTTGAATTGATTTCTTCACACTTAGTATTATATAAAGTGACAATCCACTGCATTATCATTATATTTAAAATTTGATAAAATTGCATATGATTGTATATCATTAATGGCTATACCAGCATAATTATGAGTGTTTAAATCTTATAAGCAAGCTACAGTAAGTCTGAATGAGAAAACATGAGGCAACTTTTATTTATCTTCCTAAAATTTTATTGTCTAGGAAGAGAGAGCAAATGTTTGTTTGTATATAATGTTTTAGGGAATAGAACCATTTTAATTAAAATTAAGCCATCTTCAACTATGATTTAGAAATCATTTTGGTCATGCTTAATGTGATATTTTCAAAATTATCTTGTATTGCATTACATACTAGTGTTATTAATAGACTTTTTATATGGGTCTTTGCAGTTAGTGTTGTCTCTGCAAATTTTATATGGCTACAATTTCATTCATAATTAGAATTCTATTTAAAATATTTTCAACATTTAAATTTTAATTTTTTTTATTAAATTTGAAACTATTATGAAACTCTTAATACAGTATCTGATATTATTATTGTTATTATTATTATTATTATGTTGCTTTCTGTTAAAGTTATTAACACACATGAAAACAGTAAGACATTTTATTTTTAACTACCACCTATGTCAAATCTAGTAATATTGCTGTCATGTTAAATGTTATCAATGACTCCATGGTGAAGGTAAAAAGCAGTGGAAACAAAAAGCACACTTGTTTTGTTCCTTTTCATATGAATCACTTGAGGAAAATATGTTCCAGCTTTCACATAAGCTTTTAATTCAATGTATTCATTTAAAAAAGAAAATCTATATTTTTTTATGGAAAGAGAAACCTTATCAATTCTTTAGCATGCATACTACCAAGATAATGTTTCTTTATTGTTTTCTGTGTCTGAGTTTAATAGTGTCCTTTATTTTGTTTTTTTTTTCAAACTAAAAAACTCAGTTATCATTTTTGGTCAGGGCCTCATTCCATAAAACATTCTCAGTGTAGGTGACTTACTTCTGTGCAGGGCATATCTATAAGCAGGTTTGCATTGGGGGCCATATTCCAAAAGACTTGCCTTAGTGTAAGTGGTCACTTACACTTAGATCAAAACTTTTGGAATCAGACCCTCGGTGTAGTTATAATTATTTTGATTGTACCACTTATGCTACACATAAACTATATGTGGCCTACATTTTATAACTATATAGTTTTATATGATGAGCATTTGCTTGCATCATTGGGACAGATTAAAGATTTAAAAAAATGCTGTCTGTGTAATGACTTAGTATGGTAAAAGCTTGCTCTGATTCTAAAAGACTTGTCCTCAAAGTAAGTTGCTTACTTTGATGTAACTATAAACAGGCTTACACAAACAGATGAATTACAAAAGACATGCTCTCAGCATATACAACTTACTCTGGTGTAATAAACTGGAATAAGTCATTTACACTGTGGGCAAGCCTTTTGATATTGTGATCATTATGTTGATTTAGCATGAGGTAATCAATTATATTATCAACAAGGAGAAACATTATCTGATTTATTTTCAGAAAAACTTATTTATAATTTGTGCAATATTTCTGATAATAATTTATATAGTTCTACTATAATTTAACCTACTCCTGCAGTTTTGCCATCTTTCATTTTTTTTTAATTTTTTTACATCTAATAATCTCATGGTTTCCGTAGAAAAAGCATGCTTTCCTAAGATAATTTGCTATTTACTTTCTATATAAGAAAAAAAAGCTTCCATTGTTAATTTCCTTGGCTATTATGTAATCTTTCCTAATTTATTTATGATTTTACAATAAACACAAATAAGATCCATATCATATTTCAGTTTGTCAGATGATTGATGTTGTCTATTTAATCATATTAAATTTCACATAAATCTATTATCAGTTCTACATAATCTTTTCTGTATTATAGAATACAAAATATTAATTTTTACCCATTTTTTGTCCAATGTTATTCACTTTTTATTATTTACAACTACCTTATCTATCTGTATAGTATCATCCATTTATAATTTTAATTTAGGTATGTACATTTTTTATTTTATCTATGACATTCTTCATTTTTTTTTATTTTGCATATTTCTATGATTTAACAATATCCAATTATCTACCTTACAATTTTACAATATAAAATCATGTGATTTTGATTTAAACCTTTATTGTTTAATTCTTCTAACTTAGTCACATAAGAAAGGATTCTATTTATTATTGGCATCTGTTATAACTTACTATTAGTCTAACAGCTAACCCACTAGTTAGTATGTTGATATAATTAAAAAAAAAAGTTTACAACATAAAGTTTTTAGATATAAATGTTCTAACATTTAAGTTTGCATACCAAATACATAAGAGTATTATGGCAAAATTAAAAAGTCAGGGTTTCTGTACTCATGCATGTCTTTTAATTTTAAGAAATTTGACCAAATCTTCAGTGTTTTAACTGATGTTGATACTGTCATTCGCTAGCACTTGTATCTTATCTTTCTAGCATACAGCTAAAATCTATACTTAATATTAAACTGTCTTACATATTATTCAATAAAGAATGAAAGCATTTTCTGGAAATTTCTTTAACTTGTCAAGTATCAAACTGCCTTACATATTATGAAATGAAGTATGTTTAAGAGTTTCTTTAACTTCTTACATCTTGACTGCTTTTGGGTCTCAGTGTCATAACCTGATGGTCATTTTCCAGACAATGCACATGGGCTGCTATTTGTTAAAGTATTTAAGTTTGAATATGTTAGGTCTAACATCCAGTGGGAGTTAATGTGAGAAAATATGAGTTTCATGATGTGTTTCACGATTAAAGTCAGGGAAGATGAAGATTTATGATTTGGGTTATGAAATAAAATTTGGAACTAGAATTAGGGAATGAGAATTTTAGGGTTAGGGTAAGTGTCCATGGTTTGTGATTGGGGTTAGACAGAAATTGGAAAAATTGAGTTTTAGGTATAGTTTTTTTTTTAGTTTTTGTTTGTTTGTTTGTTTTTAGATTTACAGAGAACTTGGCATATTTTTAAGTTTAGTTATAAGGGTTTGGAATTAAAGTTATAGAGTTACTTGGAATTCTAAGGTAAAAATAGAGAGTGAGATTTGAAATTTGAGTTATGAAGTCACTTGAAGTTTTGAGCTGTATAGTAGTGCCTACAGATAACTGAAGTAAAATTCCTCAAGCATCAGCATTTTTTTAGGTTTATAGAGTGCCTGGGATTTTTTAAGTTTGGGTATGAGCATTTGGAATTAGGGTTGTGGAGGTACTGGGAATTCGAATGTAAAAAATAAAGAGTGAGACTTGAAATTAGAGTTATTAAGTGATGGGAAGTTTTGGCCGCAAAAAGATCTCCTCTACAGATAATTGAGGTAAAATTCCTCAAGCATCAATAGCCTAAAGAAAAAAAAACACAAATGAACATAATCTCAGAGTCTGCTTTCAATAAGAAATTATTGCCAATGCAGTTTTGTAATTTATACTGTTGATGATTCCTTTGTTTTTTGGATATTTCTTCCTTCCTTGGGTTGCTGCAAACATGAAGTTGAAATATATATATATATATATATATATATATATATATATATATATATATATATATATATATATATATATATATATATATATATATATATATGTGTGTGTGTGTGCGTGCGTGTGTGTGTGTGTGTGTGTGTGTGTTTTAAAGTGTCAGGCAACTTACCCCCACATGGTTGTGCAAGGTGTTTGCCCACCTGCAAAAAAACTGTTAAAATTTTTTTTTTTTCCTTTTTGTGTTTCTGGCATTATTTTTCACTATTTTCAGTCCTTGAGATTTGGACATTGATGTTTCATAGAACATTTAACAAGTGGGGTATGGAATTTGGGCAGTAGACTGATGTTGGTTTTAAGGTTTTGTGACTGGGTTTGAAATTTGGGATTAATGGGTGGTGGTTTTAGGGTTAAGGTCAAGAAATGAGGTTTAGGATTAGGGTTAGGAAGTATGTGGTAATTTTAGGGTTAGTGTTAGGGTTCTGGATGGTCATATGTCTTAAGTGTACTAGGACTGAATTGCATGCTGGTCAGTTACTTGATGTTTTGAACAACTAGCAGTGGGCAAGAAAACTACAAGTTATAACTACTAATTGATCCATTTATTAGCAAACACTATAACACATCCTGGTACCCAGTATATATTCCCTTCTATTAGTAGTCATTTTGCATTAAATAATGACCATTTCTTTATTATACTCATATAAAAATAATATCGTAGATTGTTTTAAAGTTTGCTGCACAAAACTGATACAACTATTTGTTTATCTTGATAACATAAAGTAGGTAATATTACATATGAGCTGAAAGCAAGTCCATCAGCATCTTCTTGAATTCTTTTTTAAGATGTCCACTTCATCAGCAATGATTTTCACTTTGTTTCTGGGCATTAACTGATTAATTGACATTTTTTGCATGCAGTTCTGAACATGTCAGGGTGATGGCATAATTTCTGCAAATTAATGTGTTTCCATAACTATGTGTCTGCAAAGCAAAACACATTTTGACCATGTCTCTTTAACTAAATATTCTATTGGAATGATACAATATCAAATACAGCCTTAATTTTTTTAAATACTCTGATTTCGAAAATATTGAGCAGCATTTAAGCACTGCAAATGTACAGGAAATATAAGCAAATGGTGATTTATTTGGCTAACGTTCTAGTATAATTTTATTTTCCACAGGATTTCACTTTTTATTCTTCACAATCTATATCTACAATTATATGTTTTTCTATCTAATTATTTATCTATCTATCTATAGAAAATCCAAAGTAGAAAGGTATAACAAAAAGACAAATCTGGTACATTTAATAGGTGGTGTATTTATTTATTTAATTTTTAACATTCTCCTTGGTGCATCATAAAGAGGATTATGAATGGGTTGTCA
Source organism: Protopterus annectens (assembly GCF_019279795.1). Taxonomy (NCBI): domain Eukaryota; kingdom Metazoa; phylum Chordata; order Ceratodontiformes; family Protopteridae; genus Protopterus; species Protopterus annectens. The sequence goes on from NC_056728.1 coordinate 1,508,657,826, forward strand.
ATCCTAACTGACTTAGTATCTGCTCAAGACACGAAAGCCAAGAAATTCACCTCAAGAGCAAAGTTTTATTTGCTGCATGTACTATTAGTTACAGGAAAAAAATAGGATTTTGCAGGCTTTTAAAGCCGTAAAGCACATAGTGAGTGCTATCAGAAAGGCAGTGTAACACAATCCCTTTTATTTACAATTAACTTCATTGCTTTTCAAATGTCCACATTTTCACACAACATCCAGATTTTTGCCTCATATGTTTGGTCTTTTCCTCACAAAGTCTGTGTTTTTTGGACAAATACATGAGGACTGAATTCATAAAATTATGGCATTATGACATACATTTAAGACTTTGTATCCTTCAGTAAATGCATGTGAACACACATCCTGTTATTCTAGTAACTTTCTAAGTTTATAACAGGAAATCAGGGTCACTTAATCAGAACTGATATCAGGCAGAGACAAATCTTTCATTCTGTCAATGTCATTTGCTGGTAAGTACTAACAGACTACCTAGCCTGAGATCTGACAATAATAACCTAAGCAGGGGTGCTTAATAGTAGTTAAGATTGGCTCTCAAGCCACTCTAGCAATTAACTGATTTGTCTTTTTCTGAATATTGGACCAAAAACACTGCTCTTCATGCACTGCAAAAGGTTTATCTACACTCATGATATGACTTCAAAAATACTTACATTTTATCTAATCCAGCAAAAGTTACAACACTGCACATGCACAATAAAGGCACTGACAACTCTCAAGTATCCTAGCTCAATAAAATTAAACCTCCCTAAACGCAAGTATGCATATAGTTAAATAATTAACTACAGACTTCATTTCTATTTGTTAATGATTTAAATAAGTTACCTAATATATTGCATACAAAGCTTGGCACATCCCCCAGAAAAGATATTGCTAAATAAATCAGTGCTCTAGGGCCCTATTCTCAAAGACTTGCTCTAACTTACACTGGCAGCTAGTCTTTTGGAATTTGGCATCCACTGTAGTAGGCCTGTTTATAGATAGATCTTCAACAAAGTAAGTAACTTACACTCAGATCAAATATTTCAGAATAAGGGCATACTTACACTGATAGGATGTCTTTTGGAATCTGGCTCTAGAAATGCCACATATTATCAGAAAAAAAAATGTGACAAATCAATACAAAAAAAATAGCCACTTAGAAATGACATTATCTAAACTAGCTGAAAAAATGAACTGACTAAAATCTAACTGAACAACAGAACAAATCGTAGCACAGCATTCACTCCACTATTAAACTGTATCAAAAGTGAACTGAAAACTGATAAACTATAGTTTGCCTATTAATTTATTAACAGGTATGTTATGTGGAATGTTGCACCTCTTACAGCCTGCACATATCTTTGCATTCCAGAGCATTTTCTGAAAAATAAATTTAAAAGGTATAATACAGTCAAGGCTTTTCTACTGCAGAACATCATTGATTAACAATCTTGATGTAATTTTATTAGTAAATGTGTGCCCTTTATATTTCTGCCTATTATAAGCTGGGAAGTCATTAGTTACAAAGTCAGAACCAAGAAAGTTCTGGAAGCCAGAAGGCGCTATAGGTGTTAACAGAAAGTATACAAAAAGTTGCTATAGGCTTGAATAAAGTTAAAAATGAGGAAAGGGTCCACCTGGGCATTCCTAGTTTTGGAAAAAGCATATGACAAGCTCCCAAGAAAGCGGATTTGAACAGTCATGCAGTGGTTCAAAGTCATAGAAACATTGATTAGAATTAGTGCAGGCTATAAAGTAGGACCCGATAACACAAGTACAATCAGTGTTTGAACTCACAGAGGAGTTTCTAATGCGAGTTGGTGCATATTAGGGTTCACCTTTGAGCCCAATGCTGTTCGTACTAGTGATGGAATACATTAGCAAACAGGTCAAATAAGACAGATCGACAATGCTGCTGTATGCAGACTATGTGGAATTACAGGCAGACTCAGAGCAAGAACTTCAACAAATGATAGGGGAATGTACTAAAACCTGAAAGTACATTATTTATTTTTTTATTTATTTGCGTTTGTTAACCAGGATAGTCCAGTGGGCCAAAATAAGCCCATTTTCAGTGGAGGCCCAGGGCGAAAAACTCCACAATAAATGAACAATAGCAACAAATCAACTACATAGATAGACATGTGATTGCAGTACATAGGATGAAACAGAGCATAGATAAGACAGTTGTAATGGCAGCAAATGAGGAACATCAGAAGTAAAAGTATGTGATAAAAGGGAAAGTAGTGGAACAGGTTAACGGCTTCAAATGTTTGGGAGGGATGGCTGAAGAAGGGAAGACTGAATGAGGAGGTTGCAGCTAGAATCAGAAGGGCTACAGTCAACTGGCACAGAGTGCCAGGGGTGGTGTGTGACAGAGGAATATCAAATAAACTGAAAAGGAAAGGTATACAGAGCATTGAGGCAACTACTGTATATTACAGAGACCCTGGTTGTGATGGCACATCAGCTAAGGAGACTAGAGATGATGGAAATGAAGTGCCTGATATGAGGGTTAGTATGCACAGTGTGGGACAGATGAAGAAATCAGGACAGCAGAGCAGAAGCTCAAGTAGCTCCAATTGCAGAGAAGGTTAAGAAGAATTTATTACTGTGATTCAGCTACATGTACAGGAAAACAGAAGACAATCTGGAGAAGAAGATTTGGGACAGGTGGGAAAAAGGCAAGAGGAAATGTCAGCATCCAGCAAAGAGATGGACTGATTGCATGAGAGAAGACCTGTTTCAGTCATTCATGACTGTTAAAGAAGGTAGGAGAATGGTAGTGAATCAAGGCATATGGCAACCATAAAAAAGAAATAATTGATGATGATGATGATGATACAGCTTTCAGAAGGTTTACTATCAATATGTCGATAGTCAGAATAATTTTCTGACCTACATATCGAAAGTAAACATCGAAATTTAAAACATAGAATGAGTTTAAACGTCGAATCAGCTGACCAAATTCAGCTGATTCGACATTGTTTTCGAAAACATCACCTGATGTTAGCTATAGGAGTTCACTTTATGTGACCTCCTATACCTAACATCACATTTTTGCAGGGGGCAAGCACCCCTGCCCCCCTCCATGGGGGGGCTGCGCATCCAATCACCCCCTGCTAACTATATATTCTAACTCCAAAATCGCACTACAATGAGGAAAGGGATGAATTTTCCTAACTGCACTGTACCACGATCGCTGTACAATTCTTCAAATGTTTATATTAGTGAATGCACACTGCATTCGCTAATATAAACTTTCGAACATTGAGATGTTCACCCAGATGAAACTTCGAACATCTGTAGTTCGACGTTTTCATATGAGTACATTTCAACATCGACATTTTAATAGTAAATCATTTCAGAATATACATGCATATCTACATACAAGTGCATATTTGTATTAACGAAGTTATCACTGAATGACTTTTCAAAAAGTAACTATTTTCTTTACTGAAAGACTCATTTGTTAGTAGAAACATGATACACTCAAACAGGTATGCAAAAATCATGAAGATAACACACCAGGCCATACTCCAGAAGAGTGGTTCTCAGTGCAAGTATGCTTTGATTCTGAAAGAGTTGCTTACAGTGTAAGTGATTTACTTCAGTGTAAGGCCTGTCTATAAACAGGCTTACTATGGTGACCAGATTCTAAAACAACTGTTCTCAGACTGCTCTCAGTGTAAGGGGTCACTTACACTGAGAACAATTGTTTTGGAATGAGGGCCACCATTTAATTTTAACATTTCTTTCAGGCCCTTAAGAGAGTTTGTATAATGTAATTGATGGTCATTATATCTAAAACTATAATAAATATTAACTACGTGTTTTTTTTCCCGGTATGCACACTTTACCTAATATAAATGCACTAGTTGTTGAGATACCAAAAAAAAAAAAAAAAACTACAAAAAATACTTTTTCAGATTTCACTTAATAATGTCTTGTAAGAAAGAAAGTACACAAAAATATTGTGATACAGTGCCATTTTTCATTCTCAGTGTCAGATTTCTGTCATAATGTCTCACTTGTACAATTGACAATCGTCATTGTTGGTACAGCCCTTCCCTTATCTTACTTTTTCTTTTCTGTGTAAGTGTTATTTTTTTTCATAGTGAGGGCATTCATGTCATGATTTATCAACCAGTAGCATATATTACTATATTCCTAGTTGCGATTTATATTTATTCCACAGAGTTTGCTCAAAAACCAAAAGAGTTGTTGGTTAGGAAATATCTTTGTTAAACCGATTAATGTGAAATATGATGTCTATAGCTTATTCTAAGAAAGCATATTGGTCAGGATGATGATGATGGCATTATTATGAGTACTATTATTTAAGATTTACTGTTCTATGCAGTTTCTTAATAACCGACTCAAATTTTTTTTTCTTAAAACAGCTTTGTATAATAAATTTTACTTGGAATGATCAATCAAAAAAATAAAAATTGGGGGAATTTAATAAAGTCTACACGGTCTTTTTTACTGTGTAGGCATCGTGGCATGCTACTTACACCAAAGTAGGCAGGTTTGCAATACAGTAAGCATTGCTGACTGACTTACACAAGCACGCCAACATGGTAAGTTCCGTGGCATGCAAATCACCTCATAAAGAAGTGAATCTGATGCAAATAAGTCAAGTAGAGTGATCCAGCTAGCAGATAGGCAACCCTGCAGACCCTGTGTTGATGTTCATCGTGTACACGGAAAAAATCTATATACAGGATTTCAGACAGACAACAGGGGCAGTAAAAACACAGGTATATGGACAGAAATGGTATAGCACATACAGATATAAGCAAACTATCCACTGTGTGCCCAAAAATGTAAAGGAAATAATTTAAAATAATTTTATTTATGTTTGCGCAGCACACTGTAGTGCGCAAATAAGTTTTTATGAAAGAAAAAAAAAAAGAGTGGAAAAAACACATTTAATAGTATGTGACAGAAATGTATTATAGGACCCTGTGTGGAGTATTTGCAGTGATGGAATGGTGCTGTTGGTTTTATGAAAAAAAAAAAAAGAGTGGAAAAACACATTTAATTGCAAGTGACAGAATGTGTTATTGGACCCTGCATGGAGTATCTGCAATGGTGGAATGGTGCTGTTGCTAACTAGGTAAGGCCTGGAATCATGTAGTTTGATGGTTGTATGCATGGATCCCTATGCAAATGAGCTGCTGTTACTGAATAGCATAAATAAATATCCATGTCCACATATCCCTTCCATGTAGGCACAGAACCATATTGGTGTTCATGGACAAGGTAGCTGACATCAATAGGAGGTTTGTCTGAGGAGTTATAAGCTCATTGGAGCACAGCTGCACCTGTTTGCATGGGCACAGCTGTGCTCCGCAGGGGGTGTGTACAGTGACTGCTAAGCTTTGTCTATCTTTGTGGCACTTGTTTCCATGTGTTTGTGCAGCCCGCTGCTGTGCTGACTGTATCTAAAACCCAATGATATATTAATTACTGATGACCCCTGTTTTACTTAAACTAGGGCCAGTAAATCTTAATGATTAACTTGGCAGGTGGAATGCTTCATAGGTAGCCAATCACACAGCACCTACAGTAGAGCACTATAAATTATGCATACACCTTACATTCTGATTTTTCACCTATACTCTGCACCATTAGAGTACAGACTTGGGAATTTTAACTGAAATAATGCTAAGGGCTGCTGCAGGTCTGCTACATCTGTATTTGCTAGATGCCAAAGTCAATGTTGCTACTGGTGCTGCTGACCATAGGCCTAGGCAGAGAAGGAGAAGAGTGTTCAGGCCCAGGGTAACCTTCCAGGAGCTACAGGAGCTGGAGATTGTAGAGAGATACAGGGTAGACAGGGACATACTACATTAACTCACTGAACTCTGCTGCTCTAAACTCAGACCTAGAGACAATGAGGGGAACCCATCCCAGTGGAAACAAAGGTATGTGTAGCCCTTAGGATAAAAGCCACAAGTACCTTCCAAAGACCAGCTGGGGACATGATGGGGTCTCACATGCATTAGCATCCAGGGTATTCCACCAGGTCCTGGTTGCCATGCAGCCACATGCCTGTGAGCAAACTTATTTTCTCCTCACCCCTTAGGTGATGGCCAACAATATGCAGCTCTTCTGCCATGTAGCACACTGCTCCTAGGTGGTGGGTGCCATAGATTGCACTCATGTATACATCAAGGCACCACCTGGTGAGCGGGGTAAAATCTATGTCAGCCGCAAGGAGTAGCACTTTATCAACTGCCAGGACATGTGCAAAGCCCAGGGCATTATCATGAATTTATGTGCTGGCAGCCCTGGCAGTTATCACAACTCCCATATCTGGCATGCCTCACAGCTGTGCTAGATGTTTGCCAAGGGGGACATCCCACACGACCATTTACTGGGGGATGCTGGCTACTCCCTTGAACCGTGAATGATGGCACCCATCAGAAATGCACACCCACCCACCAAAGAATGCTATAATGATGCACACGCATAAACTAGGAACATCATAAACAGTACATTTGGGCTGCTGAAGTCACAGTTCTGGTGGCTCAATATATCTGGTGGAGCCCTGCAATATTCCCCAGCCATGTGTGCACATATGTTCACAGTATGTGCCATGCTACAGAATATGATCCTGCAGAAACAGCTGCAACAGGATCAGCAATGGGAAGGGATACACAGCCCCCCACCAGTGCCTAGGTCACCACAGCCACACTCATAAGAGGACTTAGCGGAGGAGCACCCTGATGATGTCCCTGTAGGCAGACGTAGGCATGCCCAGTATGCTCTGGCATTGACTAAGAGACAATGCTTAGCCCATTCACTGACAACCTAGGGCCCTAGTGACTGACACCTTACTCCTACTCACAAACATATAGTAAACATGGGACTGGACAACATCCCAGGCTGCATTTTAAACAAACTTCAGAATGAACTAGCTCCCCACCTAAGCACCATGTTCAATCATAGCCTCACGTCAGGCTTTGTACCCACTGAATGGCACACAGTTATCCCACTTCATAAAGGGGGAGCCACCACTGATCCTGAGAACTATTGCCCTATTAGCCTGATGAGCCTGGTCTGCAAGGCCATGGAATGTATCATCATGGAATTCATAAACAAAGACATTCGTAACCTCCAATCTCTGGATCCCACCCAGTTCAGGGTTATGAAAGGCAGATCTTGCCACTTGAACCTGGTCGACTTCTTTGAGGCAGTCACCAAAGCTGTAGACAAGGGTAAGATGGTTCACAGCCTATCTTGACCTCGATAAGCCTTTTAACACCATTCCCCATTCTGGAATTATAGCTAAACTCACTAAACTAGGTATAAATCCCGGGTCTATATTAGATCATTGAAACGGCAGAATATCGAATGATCTAATATCGAACCCAATATCGTGAATGCTGAAAACAGCGAAGCTGCACAAAACAGAATTCTTTCCTAGGGAATGAATTCGGCTGACCGTTGTTGTGGCTCCGCTGTTTTCAGTGATGTGGTGGAAAGTTATGGGTTGGGTTAAGGTAAGTGTGTGATTGTGGGGACGTTCGGGTTAGGGCACAGGTTGGGTGAGTTAGGGTTAGGGCGCGGTTCAGGTAAGTGTGCGATAGTGAGAAATTGGGGTTGGGGCGGGTAAAGTGAGTTAGGGTTAGGGCACAGGTGAGGTGAGTGTGCGATAGTGACGGACCATAGGGTTAGGGTCTTGGTTAAGGTAAGTGGGTAGATAATAGTATATGTGCAGTGTAGTGTAGGGTTAGATGTAAATTTTAAATGTATCTGTGTGGATTGTTGCTTGTGGTGTGTGTGTGCTTCTCGGAACAGCAAATTTTTTCCATTGGAAAAAATTCGTTGTTTTGATTTTTCGATATTGTTAGGGTTCGGGTTTTGCAGTTCAACATTACAGCATTCGATAATGAGCCATTTCGATGATCTGATATAGACCCATAAATCCCTATGTCACAAGATGGGTTGTCAACTGGCTCACTGACAGAACCCACACTGTAAAAGTTGTAGACTCCAAATCTGACTTCAAACCAGTGACAAGTGGAGTATCACAGGGATTAGTCCTGAGCCCTCTCCTGTTTGGTATCTACTTCTCTGAAGTACAGGCTAACACAAGAGGTCTCTGGCTAATGAAGTTCACAGATAACTGCAAACTAGGAGCTATAGTCGAGTCCCCAATTGATGTGGACATCCTACAGAGGGGCCTCACTGAGACAGATGCCTGGTGTCAGAGCCATGGCCTCAAGCTCAATGCCAAAAGGTGCATTGTTATCCCCTTTGGTAAAAACTCTGTACCCATGAACTACCACATAGGCAGCAGTCTTCTTAACACCGAATGTGTGATAAGGGACCTTGGGACCCAGGTAGACAGTAGTCTCTCTTTTGATAATCACATTGAAACAGTAGTCAGGAATTCCTTCTACATGGCACACCTCATCACAAAAGGGTTCTAAAACAGGAAAAAAGAGGTCATTGTTCCCCTCTACTTGACACTCATTAGAGCCATTATAGAGTACAACATCCCTTTTGGAATGTACCTCACAAGACATCTCCGGCACATGGAAAGGCCACAGAAGTACCTTAAAAAGAGAATTACTGGCCTTAAACAGATGCCCTACACTGATCATCTCAAAAAACTCCAGCTTTACTCTGTAGCATATCACCTACTCCAAGGTGATCTCTGCCTAACATATAAAGCTATGTCAAACCCAGAGCTGTTGGACATGCTACACCTAACGAAATCCCAATCCCTCCGAGCTACACGCTCTAGTGACCTAAACTTTGTCACCACAATAAACAGGACTTGCTGGAGGGATATATTCCTGTCCCAGAGACTTTCCATACTCTGGAACAGGCTACCCATCTATGTCAAGCAAAGTTCCTCAATAACACTCTTCAAGAAAAATCTTGATGAATGGATAGGAAATAGGAAATACACCCCGGGGATCACTTCTGTGGCTCTGCTCGACAGAGGCACAAGAAATTAACTTTCTTAGGTTGGTGTAAGCCAGGGAACTTTGGTGGATAGGCTTACTTGGGCCGATAACCTAGTACCTACCTATGAACCTATGATGCCAGGCAACCCACACGACCTGTACTTATCCATTTTGTTGTTTGGTTGTGTACTGTTTGCATCACACAAAGTCAGCCCTGAACTACAGGTCTCTCAACTGCTGCATTCACAAGGCAAGTCTCTAAGCTATGTACTAATTGTTAGGATTACTATGATATAGCATATGTATGGATCTGCTGTTGTTATGCAAGGAAACATAGTGGACTAATTGGATAGATGTAACATCCACATGGGACTACAAATACCCAGTCCAATAGTATGTGTTTTTTAATAGTCATTAGGCATCATGGTTGGAATATTCACTACATCAGTCAAAGGAGATGTTAAACAGTGGGCTCACATGATATTTGGCCTACTGTATATCCCAGCAGGTCATGTGCTGTTGTTCTCCCACCCCAGCACTGCAGTATACCCATACAACTGCTTTAATAGAAAATCACCTATGGTATATCAGACCAAGCAATCTCAGGACTGTATCACATATATTGTATGTCTCTCCTCATGCAGGATAACAATGTATGTATTTATGCCATTGATTGTGTGATGAATGACTCCTGTCTGTCTGGTGACCTGACTGGCTCAGTGGACTAGGGAAGCTAGCATGGGTGATGGTGTTGATGGTTTTAATATGGAATTACTCACATCTTTTGCATGTGAAGTAGTACTTTGTCAATGTGTTCACAGACTGTCATACCTCTTACTGCAAGAAATCTGGATAAAGCCAATAAGATTGGGGGGACAAAGGCCCAAACATAGGGTCAAATATCAAATATTGTCTCCATAAACCTAGAAAGTCACTGGAAGTAAATGTGTTGCATTATTACATGTGTTCTGAAGGATATAACATCTAAAACAAAAATGTTTTTCTGTAAGTAGTATAATGTAGTGACATCAATATTTGATACTTCATCAGAAGACCACAAATGTATGAGGAACAGACCAAATATATGAGTCAAAACTCCAGACAATCTGTGGAAATCAGGACAGCTGAGAGGTATACAGACTGTCAGTCTGTTGTGGTGTACATTACCAACCACAGTCACAGATTAAGTACAGCACACAGCTGGGAAATGCTGTGGACAGTTTGAGTGAAGTGCAGTACTGCAGAAACAGGGGCAGATGTTAATGTCTGTAGTGTACAATATCCCGGACTGGATTACAGGAAGGTGTGGACTGGAGTCACCTTATTAGTACTCACAGTCCCATTGGGCATGCCCTTACACTTAGTTGAAATGAGTGCAATTCTGTTGCTCCTTCATCAAAATGACCTGTTATGTATAAATGTCTATACAGACAGATATACATATAGACATCCATCTGTCACTATCTCTCTCTCACATGTATAGTATAGCTATTGCAATGTTGTGACAAATAGATATGTGCTGATATATATAGCTATATATATTAAAATGATACATACACCCCCACATATACACATCACACACACACGCAGCTACAGTTATATATCCTTCCCTGTTATATACAGAAATATGTATGTGGATATCTGTATTGGCCAACATACCCTAATAATGGTGAGTAAATCTCCACTATCACACAGCCATACTGTTGCTCAAAGGATCCAAGCTAAGGGTGCAACAGTACAAATTCCACTTACCCACAGACCCCTGTGCCTGCTGGACATCTCCACGCAGACAGACACAGGTGAGCAGGTACTGTAATGTATAATGTTGTCAAGCATGTAAGGACAAGGCAACTTGCCGTGCTAACAGGTATGCCTATGTAACTGCAAGCAGCCATATATGGCCATACATGTAATTGTACACATACATATAGCTAGGATAATTACAGTTATCTTACTGCAAAGATACTAGATGCAGATAACAGTATGAAGCAACGTCATAATGCAGACCGCAGATGCTGGTCAACATAGGCCTAGTTTGTGTAATGCATAAGTACTGTGCCTGCAATCACACATGCAACAAACTTAAGGTGTGGCACATGTGATAAGTACCGTGGTCTATAGTGTATAAGACTAGATAGGTAGGAATTCTACTCTCACTCCAGCCCACTTGGTGTGTGTGTGTGTGTGTATCCATATTGTATAACCTTGGTAGCCTAGACATATAGCAGACATGAGGTGTGTTGCATGCACCAAGTATTGTGAAGTGTAGTATGTACCATTGCATAGGTAAGTGTGCGCACCTACATACAACCAACCTGCACTATGTATGTACCTTGCCATATTCTGTAGGCACTGATTGGAAGTGCTGCTAGCCTCAATGTAGCCATGTATTTGTGTGAGCTTGTTAGAGCATTTTACAACATGTTATGGAACCATGGGGTGTATGGATTGAACACAGAGAGTACTGTAGCCTTTGACTGTCACTGGTCAGAAAGATGTGCATGCATTCACTGTTGTACAACCAATACTGACAGGTTTTGGATGTACATCCAAGACTGGACCTGTTATACTGAATGTGGCAGTAATCACAGCTATCATTGTGTCAATAGCATCCTTGCCATGTCACTACACAAGCATGTTGTACAACTGTAGCAGCCACACAGGTTCCAAGGTACAATGATTCACATTGTATGTGCCACCTGTGCTGCATACCAACAACATCACTGTGGTATGCATAGTACATGCTGGTGAGACAGGTATGTAAAACAAGCATATGCCCTACATGAAATAGGCCCTCCATGCATGTCATGCACACATCTGCTGTGACTCACATCATGTGCAGGTTAAACATTGGGATGCAGAAAACAACAGTCACAACTGCTGCTGGGCAACTGTTGGTACTGTACACAGGATATATGTAGATGCATTATCTCCATAAAAACCCTGGTGAAACTTATGAAGGGTGGCAGAACTTTTCACAGATTAGAGATGCATGAGTATGCTGAATGCCAACATTGTCCTTGTTAGCCTGTTATACACATATGAACATATGGAACCATGCAGTTATAATGCTGTACCTTGCTGACAACAAATGTCCTCTGTGCTGACATGCCATCCTATGCTGCTTTATTTCCTCTGTGTATCCATAGGTTATCCCAATAGCCTCCTGCAACAGAAACATAAACAAGCTTGTGACACACCTGCTATTGTGTAACTATACAGCCAATTCAACAACATACAACATAAGGACTACATAAGGTGCATAAATGCATGTGATGTACACATGACAAATGCAAGCATACAGTATCTCTCATTAACCACTATAAGTGGCATGCTGAACCAACAGTGCAGTACACAAATACATGTCAGACACATAGCTTAATTTCCCTGCATCAGTGTCAAGGATGACATGGATGTGGCACAGGTGTCATCACTTGCACAGGGTATTGTGTGGGGATGCAAGAAGCCTAGGCTGGCTGAAATGGTAGATGGGATGTCTGTGAGTCACGGGGGGAGCATGGAAGATGGACCATAGAGAGGTGCTGTGTGTGTCTGTAGGTGATCTGCATTTGACAGTGGTGTGTAAGTGTGTGTATGTACACAGTCAAGTACAGTGATATCCCTACACATATGTGTGCTGAACAGCTGTGGACCATACATAGTAGAGTTGACAGTTCTCTGTCTCTGGGCCCAAACACAGAACTGGCTCTGCCAGAATTTGCACTGGCACCTCCATGCCTAAGGTCAGAACTGGTGCTAGTGCCTGGCAATGATTGCTGTATGCTGCAACCATGTCCCCCTTTCAGACCACCCAGGGCCATGAGCTCATGACCTGCATGTCTTGGTGTAGATAGCACACTCCCCTCTGTAGTGCTGGATGTACTGCCACTATGGGAGTATGAGTATGCACGGCAACGTGGACTCTCAGCAGATGGTGTTGCTGACCTATTTCCACAGGTCTGATGCTCAACTCCAACCACATGTTCCAGCACAGACAAAGTGTAGTCCATGACAGACACTGTTTCAATGCACCGTCTGTCCACTGCATCAGTCAACTGATCCCGGGTGTTCCCAATGTGGTGGATGCTGTCACTGATGTCAGACTGTGCAGCATCCATAACCCTAAGCATATGCCTGGTGTTGTGCTCAGAACATGCATGTGCCTCCATGATAGCCTAAAATATGTGCTGGGTGTCCCGTGATGTGACACCTGCAAGAGGGTGTGGACAGACAGCAGGCCTCCTACAAACACCCCTATCAACCCACCTGTGTGCAGCCTCACCAGTTCTCTGGCTATGGCCATTGTCTACACTCACTGCAGCCATAGTTGCCACACTTTCCTGTTCAATGTCTCCACCCTCTGACTGTTCAATATCTGTGGCCGCTGGGGATGGGGTATGCATGGGCATGCAGACTGTGTGTGGTGAGAATGGGGGCAGAAGAGTGATGTCTACCTCTGGGAAAGATTCAACCCCCAACACCCCCACCTGTGCCTCACTGCGGCCATCATCATCATCATCAGTGTCTGGGGAGACACTGAAATCTGGTTTTGTAGGGGACAGACTCCAACCTCCACAGTCACCTGCAATAAGAATGAAAAAAGCAGTATATGAATACCTGCACTATTGTGTATGAAAAGCATCCAAGTCTCATAACAAAGAAGACCCACAACTGGATTAGCAGTCAAACAACTTCGTCTCTACCTTCGTCCACAAAGCACTAACTTGGAACACAATTCATATTCAAATCAGCACATTTATAACCATCATATGAAGTAAATTTTGTCAAATATGACCAGTAATATTTAGCTTTTACTTACTCATTGTGACATTGTAATTGAAAAAACAGCACATAAAACCCAGTACAGCTCTCTTCAAAATGATATGGAAATACACATTTCACTGCCTAATGTATTAAACAGGCATGAGTTTACTGACTAGAATACCCCTTTTTTAGATCAACTGAAATACTAGTAAACCAACTGTACTTCTGTGACTTTCTCTTAAACAGAGTATACTAATCAATATTTAAATCTTAAGAAACTTCCACAAGGCAAAAGTATAATTTCCTTCATATTGTACAGAATATACTGTGTGTCATGAGTGTTTATATTGAATTTCCTCAATAATGTATCCATTTATATACTGTGCAAGTTGTACTGTCATTTATTTTCATTGCATAATGACATTGTTATCCTGTTGTATAATAATTTTTGTTTAGTTGTTTGCTGTAGTAAATTTTAATTTGTTGCTGGAACTTTTCTCCCCGGGCCTCAACTGAAAATGGGTTATTCTGACCTCATGGACTTTCCTGGTCAATAAATAAATAAATACATAAATAAATAACTGCATTTGCCTTCAACCTGTTGTATTTTAAAAGGCATTTTAGATTTCTTACCTAATTTAAACTAGGAGCCTTCTTACCTAATTTAAACTAGGAGCCTTATCTGCTCTTACCTGTAACTGCCAAAGTGTATCTGTTTGTTAAACTACACTCCTGTGACTACCCCCTTTCAAAACCTTAGACACCTCTTTCAGAGTGGCATTTAAAAACATCCTACACTATCTACACATATAATTACATGTACATAGGGCATTATTCTGGCTCTTAACCATACTAGATTATAATTATTCCTTAGCAAAACAAGTGTTATACTTACCAAGTGGCAGGACAACAGCCTTGGATAATACCAGATGGACCTGTGAAAAGCTGAGAGTGGGGTAATATCAGTACCACTGTATGTTGCAGCACAACAAGGTAATACATCCATATATTTCACATCACAGTCGCCACTGTGTTACTTGCTGTATTGGTCCCAATCTGTATGAATAAAGACCTGATACCACATAAAAGTATCTTCAGCTTTACAAACTGACTGTTAAAGTACTACAATGCTGATCACAGTAAGCTTACCTGCATACTCCTCAGTTGTGGAAACTGTGGCACCCACCTCCACAATGAATAGTGTGATGGATGCCTAGGAACTGTCATGTGTGCCTAGGTAGTGTACTATTGCACTATAATCCAAAGTACACTCCCATTTTTTTTTCCATTACTGTTTACTTTAGTTTGCGTGGTGTGGCTTGGTATGCAGTTCCACTGAAACAGTCCTAATGACTCTAATTGGCAATTACTATGTTTTATTAAAACCACTTGTTTTAATTATGAGTTGTGTGGCATGGTGGGTTAATGCAGTGTGCTGCATGTGTGATAGACTTTGGTTAGAAAGACGGTGGAGTTGTTTATTTTGTACCTGTGACTTACAATGTGAAAAACACATATAATCATTATAGTTCTACTTAGCTGTGCTAAGTGAAGTTTCTCAACATGATGTGATGTGCAGTTCCGGGCTAAAAAAGTATAAAGAAAAGAAAAAAGGGGTGATAGGAAAGTGGTGAAATGGGGGCAAGCAGGGGCAAAAACATATTGAAAAGCAGGGAAGGATGTGCAGGAAAGGTGTAGGAAAGAACCAAGATATCCATTTCTTGTAGAGCAACAACTGTGCAATTTGACAGATTTGTACATGAATTTGGATTCCCAAACCCCAGAGAGAGGGTGAGAACAACATAACTGCATTGTCAAGCCAGTTGGACTGAATTAAGTGCATCCAGTGATCACATGTGTGAAATGGAGAGCTATTTTTTTAAGGTGGGAGTGGAGTGTTGGGGAAGGGACATAGGTACATGTTGGGGAGGTAAGTTGGGTAGGTGAGGGTGCATTTGCAAACAGACATGACTGACAAGACAACAGACAGGGGCAGTATGTGACACATGAGGGGGGTGTACACCTTTGATGGGGAGGGTGTTGTGGAATCTGAGTCCCATGTACCTACAGATGGCTGCAGTGTTACTCACGTCCCCACCCATGTGACCATTGGCACTGCTCCTTCACTGCACCAAGGGTAGCTGTGCTGGAGTCTGAGCACCAGGGAGATGCTACCCCACCAGGTCAGCCAGCATGCCCTCAATCAGGTGCAGGCACTGGTTATAGCCAAGTGGACTGTCATGTGCACCAGGACTGATAGCTCATCATGAGTGACCATTCTCCCTTTGCCACCGTTCCCAGAGGGGACTAGGCCCCATCCCCTGGGGCAGTACTACCCAACACCTCAGGTAGTGCAGGGGCAGTAGAGGGAGCATCACTGATCTGGGTCCCAGGCATGCTGAGACCTGGTGCCATGGCTGGCTGAGGCAAGTTAGGGGGATCAGTTGGAAATGGCCTACCTTGACGTGCTGTAGTACATGAAGTAAAGCAATGCATTAATGTTAGTAACAACCAAACCATTGTTAGCATTAACAGAATGAAACATCATATTTATTAATCCAAATACATATACTCTACAGGCACAACAGCTTCCTAAGCCCCTCTACCTGTCAAATTATTTCATCCATCTTCCTACTCCCCTCCCTTATGTATGGTGCCCCTTTCGTCACCAATCTCCATCTTGGCCTTCGGTCCAAACTTGAATCCTGCTGCCGCAAGATCTTCAAATTTGCAACCAATAAAAAAAAGCTCATCCCACCACTGCCACTCCCTCCTCACTCTCAACTGGTTAGAACTACCCAACTACCTCAGTTACCTACAACTCACCATTGACAACAAGCTCATCTTTAAACCTGCCAACTTCCCAGCTCTCGCTACTTCCTTAAAACCTTACATTCCCAACCGCTCACTCAGATCCTAAAACCAAAATCTCCTTCAGGTCCACAAACCTGCAAGACCTCCTGGCCATCTACTGCTGTCCCACTCCTTACCTAAACAGTGGAACTCTCTCCCCACACACCTACGCAACCTACCTAACCATACAAATTTCAAATCTCAGCTACTCTCTCATCTTTCTTCCAAATGGAAATGCCCTTGCCATGATCCAACTTAAACCCCTCCCCCCTCATCCCACCTTGCACTGACTTATCCAACTATCTCTACTATTACTTCATCCCACCCAAAACAATCCCTCCCCTACTAAAAACTAATTTTCTCTCTAATATCTGTTGTACTATACTCTCCAATCTCAAATATACTATTACCCTCTCCATGCATAATATTTTCCTAACCTACTAATGTCTAGTAGCTATATATTTTGAAATGTTAAACCTACAATTAAGTTTATAACAGAAATATTCACTTTATGTATATGTTGAAATTTCTGTATCGAATTATGTTTTTTAATTTTTGTAACATTGTGACAAGCCAATTGCAAATATCATGGAGCTTATCTGTAAATATTTAATTAGCTGTATGAACTATGCCCTTTTGTAACATGTGAAATGTAACATGTGAAATGTAACTTGCAATTATTGTGGAGCTTTTCTCCATGAGCCTCCACCGAAAATAGGCTCTTCTTGGCCCAGTGGACCTCCCCAGAATTCAAACTTAAACAAAATAATAAAAAAATAAACATTAATATATATTATGTGCAACACAACATTATGTAACATAACAGTCAGTATGGTAACAGCATGCCAGTGTGAAGTAAATCATAAGGCCAACCAGTTAGTTTAACAAAAACAATAATCAACCACATTTTCCAAAATATAGTTAAAAATATGGTAATATTAAATCATAATACAACGTAACAATAATCCAACACATTTCCAAAATATAGTTAAACAAAATATGTTAATATTAAATCATAACAAACATAACAATAATAAACCTAATTTTCCAAATATAAACAATATATGTTAATATTAAATCATAATAATGTATTACAATAATGACTAAATTAAGATAAGGGGTGAGGAGAGATAGAGAGAAAAATATACCATTAGTGACATTGCAGATGATATCCTTGGTCATACACACTTCTACAGGCGTGTACCGACAGCTGTGATTATAGTGACTACAATTCTCCTATAGTTGTTGTAGCATGTACATACCTCTCAAGCTGATAGCATGGGACAATAAGGGCCATGCACTAAAAAATGCAGGTACAGAACTAATCCGAATGGTTTCACATAATGTGGAATTATATAACTACCAGGGTGTTCTGTAAATGGATTTGATAATACATTGCATTCCAGGTAATAGTTTATCTGGTAAACATGTGACAGATGGATTAGTCAGTTCAAATCACATTATGAGAAATCATGACACTTAAGAGACATGTTTGTGTACAGTAATTAAACTAGACAGCCGCCATGGCTTAATTGGCAGGCATGGGAGTAGAGCCCACTAGCTGTGACTGCAGGGGACATCTGCAAATAATTTAATAATTGACTGCAACAGCCTAGTATGGACAAACAGCAGATAGAGCCATACTGGGATTATAAAGTTTTATTTCTGAATCAACAATGCTGACGTACACATTGTTGCTATTGAGTGTAAAATTCTGTGAGATCTAAACACAATACCTGTACATAATATGGGCTAACTCAACCATCACATTTTTGTGTTCTTGGGGAGAGAGAAATTTTGAGCTTTACATGACTGATACTGAAAATGTAGTGCTGCATAGCACTGGATTCAAACCTAGGACTGTGTGTGGCAAAATGTACAGTGTACAAGGAATTTAACATACTGAGCTACTGAGGAACTGCTGACTACAGGGTGACAGATACTTGCCTGGATTTGCATTCTACAGCTATTTAAGTGTTATACTTGACTGCAACAACCTTATCTTACAAACTCAATACATACAGCTCTACTGCAATGATTATGACAACACAGTTCTGATGTACACCATTTTTCTTGCTATTATTGGTATTGTTTCTTGTGTTTTTGAACTACAATTATTATTCATTTATTGCACTACAGTTCTAATTCCAACTCTTTGCAATACAGAATTTATTGTATATACTTTATTGCAGTCAATGCTTTATTCTTTCTTGTTTATTGTATTACAGTTGGCATAATACATGCATACTCACCATGTTCATGGTGCAACCTGGCCAGGCACCTGGCATGAGACTCAACATTGTGAGCCCTCTCAGCTACAGCTGTTGGGAGAGAAGCACACCATTATGTATACATGTTTTGCAGACATTCAAATTACATACCGGTAAAACAGAGAATAAAGTACTTATATACAAATGAGGCATTCCCTGCCCTTGCTTCTTGGATCCAGGTGTCCAAGCTCCCCCTCTTTCATATTTTCAGGTCATCATGGTGGTGATGATGGTGCTCACCTATGCAGGGAATAACAATAAGACTGGTGAGTTCTCTGCCAGCCAGTCCCAGGCCTCCACCTTATACTCCAAGCCCTGGAACCTGCCTTGCATCAGCTTATCCTCATAGTTTTTGACAATGAGCCCAACCATGACCCTGAACTCCTGAATGACCCACCTCTGCATTTGAAAGTGCACACCTTCTCCAACACCACCAGGCATATTTACAGATGATTGAACTCCAATGGATTCTGCAGAATTCCTGCCTAGTGTGCTTTATATAGGCTGTTTTCCCACCATTACACATCATTGAGCAACATTCAAAAAAGCGCCACATTGCTTAGTGGCACGCAAACCAGTCAAGCAGATCTGAACACCACTCAAACATGCATGATCGTGGTTTTAGTGAAGCTGAACACACTCAAACATTGGCAGCCATTATCATGTTTATGCGGTGCTTAGCAGGTTTGATCACAGTTGTGCAAGGTGCAGTGGAGCCATATTTTAAAATTTTGTCCATAAAGTGTGCAACAAAAACACAGACAGCTTCTGACTTCCATGTATTTGAACTCTGGACCTACTACTCATAAACATAATTCTACCCATTAAGGTACGTGGATATTAAGAAATCTGGTATACCTTCACACATACCACTGAGCTGCCTGTTAGCAGTGCAAGGCACTGCGCCATGCCACACAAACACACTTAAACACACCAATAAATAAATAAATAATTACATCCGGTTTCTGTTTTTAGATGTCTGGAAGTTGTCTACCATGTATGTATGAGCTCTGTTTAGCTTAGCTGAGCTCTGCACCATGACACGCAAATGCCAAATTAAAAAAAAAAAAAACACATAAAATGTCATTATGCTTATAAATTACATCTGCTTTCTATTTTTAAATGTCTGGCAGGTGTCACCTGTCTACATGTGAGCACAGCTTGGCATTGCTGCATTCCACATCATGCAAGCATGTATTTAAAAAAAATAAAAACAGACAGCACTATTCAATATCCGTGTTACTCAGCTTTCCCTTAGAAGTGTGCCATCGTTAATATGCATGGTGCACTGCCGAGGGGGGACTGTGACCATGTAGGCTGTAAATGGTGCCTACATGGAGTTTATTAGATAATGGGAAATAAAAGTAAACCAGAAAAAAAGAAAATTTCAGCTTCTCTCCAGACCCCTGAAGATAATTTTATTTTTTTTCCTAGTTTTGATAAATATATATTGTTCATAGGTCATTCAGTATCCTTTCTCTTACAGGTGTAACATTTGTTTATATCATATCTCAATGTTCTTTCTTTGATCACTAACTTATTATTATCCAGTTTTATTTTGACTCATATATTTATATCTACTGTTTCATAAAATTAAAATAATTTCCATCTGTACTCTGTGATGAGCTGCTAACCTATTCAGAATCAGTTTCCTTGCTCTGTTCCCAAAGATTGCAATGATAGGTCTAGTTCTCCCATGAGTTAGCACCAAAATCAGAAGGTAGTCAGAGGACTAATGAATTACTCTATGCATCCGGAAAGATCCATATTTCACTGCAGATTTTGCCTGCTGATGATTTATGTTTTCCTTCCTTTCAAACATTTCCCTAGGCAAACTATGTCCATACACTGTTACTTTTGTATAATGCTCAAAGAATTTCATAACTAAGATGATTTCTCTTTTGTTGTTCATATTTCTTAACAATACATGAAATGTGG
Source organism: Protopterus annectens (assembly GCF_019279795.1). NCBI lineage: Eukaryota > Metazoa > Chordata > Ceratodontiformes > Protopteridae > Protopterus > Protopterus annectens. The sequence goes on from NC_056728.1 coordinate 1,508,678,596, forward strand.
TTAATATACTTTGATTTCTAAATGATAACTTCTCCTATACAATAATTGTTTTATCCTCTACTGACAATAGTTTTCAAGCAATATTATTTATGACGCTGTTTCAAGCACATGCCTCTGTTGGGTTTTTTCAGGGTCTTTACCATTTTCTATGGTCATTTTTGTTCAAGACAAACAATTATACCATTCTATGAACTCATTATCACATTTTGCGTCATTTTAACACTGCTTGTTCAGATTGCACTGCAATAAGCCTTAAATATATCTATAATATCATCTAAAATTCATCAGTCGCTGGCATTGTGGATGTACTTTGGGTTGTGTTGTAATACCTAACGTTAAATTCAACAAATATTATTGAAATATCCATCTCCCTGTCTATTTAATTATATATCTATCTATCTATCTATCTATCTATCTATCTATCTATCTATCTATCTATCTATCTATCTGCCTACCTATCTATGTACTTGCCTCCCTATTAATTTCTAAGTCTGTCTATCTACACATATGTTCATGTGTGGACATGTGTTTGTGTTTATGTGCTTATATTTATGTATATGTTAAAGAAGATTTTTATGCCTGCCATTCAGTTTAAAAAATATGTATACATCGGTCTATCAGATGTTTAATCATACCTGCTTTCATTGTAGAGTATCACTTTTGCTGATCTATATTCAGACCATTGAATTAAGTATTTTTATAGTAAACAACTCTGCACAGGTCCAAAATATCACTGCTTTTGAAAGAACTCTCAAGATTCCACCTTCCATCTTATACATAATATAAATACCATCCACCAGCCTAACACTCACCAATTTAAAACAACCTGAAACCTTTCTAAATTCAATACAGACTCCTTCTTTACTACTTTGAAAGCCTTTAACTGGTGTGTCCTAAAAACTCCTCCACTTGATGAGGCAGTCAATACCTTTCATACCTTATTCTTAAATATGTTAAACAGCCATGCCCCACTCTACAAAAAAAAAGAGAGAAAATTAATTACACAACATGACTCACTACAAAGACAAAAACTACACTGTCTAACAGAGACAAAGCATGGAAAGAAAGGTTTAAAGGTAAAACTCCCTATAACCTACATCTTTACAGAGAATTGTGCAATCTGAGTAAAAAACAAGTTAGCCCAGATAAAAAATAATTTAGCCATCTAGAACTTCACCAGAAAAATGACCATAAAAACTCTGGATATAAATACACAGCTTGGAACATCTGGGATCAGACAAGAAACTGGACCCTTCTCATAATAGCTCTCCACTAGAAACTGCAACCTTATTCAATACCTACATCATAGAAAGCATTACTTCCCTGACTAAAAACTCCTCACCCTCATCCAGTGCTTCCACTAACCCCTCAATAACACCCATTCCTAATAATTCAGCAAACAGTTTAGACAAAAAAAACATTCCTCATACATCATACATGCTCTCACTTCCTTTACCCCTTACCCCCTGAACTTAATTTACCCTTTGTATTTAATGCTAGCAACTTCCACTTATGGCCTCTCTCCACATCAATGATACAAAAAAGAAAACTTTCACTTAATCTCAAACCTTGCTCCACTGCAGCTGACAACCTTTTTCCTGAATAGCTAAAGGTAGCTGTCAGTGCAATAGCACAGTCCAGTCTCTGTCTTTATCAATAGATCAACATTTGAATCCAAATAAGCAACTCCTCTATTATCTTCTACAAGAAGAGCTCTTGTAGCACACAACATGGCTTCTATCTAACACACACGGTACAACTACTGTCCTACTATCATTGACTGATACCATAAACAAATATAGGGACTCAGGCAATCTTGTTTCCTTCTTATTCCTTAACATTTCAAAAGTTTTTGATACAGTTTGTCACCATAAACACCTGTATAAACTGTTTCAGTTTGGATTATTCCCTTCTTCATTACTCTTGGTTCAATAGTTATTTAACTGACAGACTTCAGTCTCTGTAATGGCAGAATACTCTATTCCCATATCTGGATATCTTCACTGGTGTACTCCAAGGCTGCGTTCTTGGCCCCCTCCTCTTTAATATCCTTAATCATGACCTCTATATGTCCAGCCTCTCTTATATAATATGCTGATGAGTTTCCACCCTTATCAATAGATCGATAACTGAATTCAAGGTATCCGCACCATGGAAAAAAATCCTAAATTATCCCTGTTCATAATGTTGGCATCTCGGCTGACTTCTATAATCTTTGGCCTATTGCAATATTATCACCTCTCAAAAATTCTTCAGTGATGTACTTATAAGCAACTCCTCCTCTATCTTCTACAACAATAGCTCTTAACATCCATCTAACATGGCTTCCACCCAACACACAATACAGCTACTGCCTTCCTACCATTCACTGACACTGAAAACTAATATAGGAACTCAAGCAAACATATTTCCTCATTATTTCTTGACCTGTCAAAAACTTTTGATACAGTTTCTTACTCTAAACTCATGTAGAAACTGCCTCAACTTGACATATTATCTTCTTCATTACTGTGGTTCAATAACTATTTAACTGACAGGCTCCAGTCTGTGAAATTGCAGAACACTCTCTCACCATATCTGCAAGTCATCACTGCTGTACCCCAAGACTCTATTCTTGGTCCTCACCTCTTTAATATCTTTCTCAATAACCTGTATGCCTTTGTAGGTTCAGCCTTTCTTATACAATATGCTGATGAGTCTACATTTATATTCAGATCTAATAACTTGCATCAGCTCCTTCAAGTCATAGAATAATCTTTTTCCTCACTTGTGAAATGGTTCCATAATGCCCAGCTACTACTGAACTTTAAAAAAAAAAAAAAAAAAAAAAAAAGAAAAAGTTGCTTCTATTTTTCCCCAAATCACACAAGCTTTAATGTAAATTTCAAAATATTTTCACTTCAGCAAAACTGAAATTGAAGTAACCTCTGTTATAAAACTTCTTGGAGTGATTATAGATGATAACATTAAATATGACCTGCATGTTCAAAATAACAAAACAGACTCAACAAAAATTAAGAATGCTTACAGACATAAAATCTTCCTCAGCAACACCATCAAAACCTCTCCTACCACTATCTACCTTCTCCCATCTCTCTTATATGGCACACCCATCCTAGCCAACTTTCAGGCTATTGTTAAAAATAAGCTGGATGCATGCTATAATAAGGAAACAAAATCTGTTTCCAACAAACAAAACAACAGCCACCACTGTATTGCTCTTAAGGCTTTGAATTGGCTTGAATTGCCTCAAAACTTAGATTACATACAGCTTGTCACCACATACAACATTATTCACAAAGTTGATGACTGCCCTGCTTTTACTCCTATTCTCCATTCCGATCATCCTAATAGTGTACTTCAATCTGACAAACATCTTCTCAGCATATATAGTCTGGCCAAAGTCTCTACTCATACAGTGTCACTAAAATGGCATTCTATTCCTCTTTCAATTAGATCTACCTCTAACCTCCACATCTTCAAACTACTACTAAAGACTACCTAAATAAACTGGAATCTGCTCCTAGATGACCCCAGGCTGATCTAGTCCCTCCCGTTTCCCACCACCTACATACTTTGACAATGTTCAGAGAGAAGAAATTAGTAAAATATATATCATAGACAAAGGTCAAATATATTTTTGTCTGGGCTATATGATCTAGTCACCTCTGTTCTGAAGAGTGTACCAGTGTTATAAACCTTCCTTATGAGGATTAAGGAGCAATTAACAGACTGTTTCTTGTGGTTTAATGGTCTAAGGTTTGATTCCCTCAGACTCCATTGCCTAACAGTGTGACTTTGAGCAAGTCACTTAACCACGCAGAACACCTGGATGGATAGTGAAAGAGGTCCATGGAGATCAGTGTGTTACCACTGTAAATAAATACAAATAAAATAAAAGTGGAATGTATTGCTGCTGTTTGCAGTTAATTAATAATCAGTATAAACCTTGGACTTTTCAGACACTTTCCCTGTATATCTGATTTTTATTGTTCTAAACATATAGATTATAGCACAAGTTCTGATATCAGCATAAATTCTGTATTTGGTCCAAGCATATCATGGCATCATTTTAGAGCTGATGTCTACAGTATCTACAAGCATATTTACAGTTATCATCATGACTACCCACTTGAACTATCTCAAGCACACAGCCAGAAATATTAATATGTTCTCATCTGTTTCTAACACGTACTAAAGTACAGATAACTAACATTAATGAAATGCAAATGCATGCAAATGTTCACAGTGTGGTAAGTGTGCAACCCTCTGCTGCTTATTTAACCTCTTTCTCCTTAGGCCTACTCCTTCTTCAATGCTTTGGCATTGCCTCTGCTGTTGCAGTCACATGTGGTTAATGAAGTATTTAATGACTGATCCCAGCTGTTGATTAATGTGTAACTGCAGTCTTGCTTTGCTGTCCTTACCCTACATAACAATATTTTCCTTATTATTTGTACTCTATACGTTTGTGCTCTTGACTGACTTTTGACATACATCAGTAACCATCATTTAACTTGTTGCTCTTGAAGTGCTAATCTTTACCTCTAAAATGGGCAAATCAGCAAAAGTAATAATAAGCATTTTCTTCATTCAGAGATTTTTATTTTTGGTTTTGGAATATAATTAAGAATTTTAGCTAGACAATGTGACAAATAATGCTCCCTTCAATGGCTGCAGTCCTTAGGTACAGTGTACTGTCTTGCAATAAATCATAACAGAAAAATCATTATTTTTAATATTCACATTTATGCATCTAATGAACATTATTGAACATTTGCCAAGCAATTATTGGAAATGTAGACTGAATACTCCTGAGCTCATATTTCATTGCTGTCTTCAAAGTGAAGCTGTTTTGCTGATCCTTGTAGTTTTTCACTTGCTGCCAATGCCATTAGGATCTGTGTTACATTACTGGTTGTTTCCCTTCATCAGCCCTGATACAGAAAGAGCAGTCACTGTAGCATTTCACGAGGCAATGCTTTCTCATGCAAAATGTAATTATTCAGCAGTGTTTCAATGTGATTAAACATTGTGGCTCTGTTAATGTCCAGGCTTTTCAGTGATAGATCTCTGATATATGTAAAACTTAACTCTGGCTGCTGGCCTCCTTGGAGCAGTACAGATTTTCAACAAATTATGGATCTCCACATTGCATAAGTACATTCATAAAAGAACATTTGTTTTAAGACAATTCTGGCCACATTATGGAGCTGCTTTTCTGGATTTCTGTAGAGAAAAAGACAGGGCCATGCCTTGTACATGAAAAAGCTTAATATTTTAATCTTCCTCTACGTGCACAATGCATGAGAGGGATAAAATATTTTAAAGTTAGTAATCCTAACGCTTTACTACTATGTATATGAGATAAAAATTAAGATATAACTTGCCATGTTTTTGTGCATGAGTGTCTGTTTATTTATTTATGCATTTTTTTCATTAATAATAATAATGTCACTCTTTTCAATATCCTCTCATTATAAGAAAAGAGCTGAAAGTTAATATGATGATCACCTAACTCTAATTACTAATCAATGTACAAGACTAATGCAACTATCTAAACTCCAAAGAGATTACACAGGAGTCTATTAACATATACATTTTATTGTCTGCAAGTATCTTAAGTAACACCACAGCTATGAATTTAACATGGCTAAATAATGGAAAAGTTAGAACACTTTTGAAAATCTTTTCTAAAATGTTCATTAGTAAGTTGTTTGGGCAACAATTTTCATGAGGTATAAATAAATTAAAGCATGTTCTAGCATGGGCCCTGAAGGAGAATGTTGGATACATGAGTCTAAATATTCTAAGCTACATTAGCATCATGTTGAGTAAATCAGCAATACATTCCACTCCTATCTTTTGTAATAGTCAGGAAAAATTCTTCTGAGTGTCCTGGCATAGCGGGATATGTGTATATGTTTCTGTTTATATGCACATGAAATGTATATGTAAGCATTGCTGCATATATGTGTTGATATGGGTAACTGTTTGAAATGCCATGACCCACTACTGACTTCTGAAAAATGGAGACTAAACAGCTGAAAAACAAACATATATATTAAGTCTGAGATTGCAGTTTCTTGGATCTTCCCTTTTCTCAAAAGTATGAGGATCTCAGAGTTAGTTTATATAAGTTCAGGGTGTGGGGGCTTGCACCCTGTATTGGCGAGGTTTTGGAGAGGTTGTCTCCTGAAAAGCAGTTCAAAGAAAAAGACCGATGTTCAAGGCTCAGTCTTTCCCTGAGATTTTGTTGCGGGGGGGGGGGGGGGGGGGTTGTGTGGCCTGTCAGTACTTGACATTTCAACTGATGACATTTCTATAGGAAACCATTATGTGTGTCCATGTGCATATATGTATTGTTTGTATGTGTCTGTGTTCTTCTTTGTGAGCATGTGAATGTGTAGGTTTGTGAAGGGATGTATAGAGGATATGTGAGTGTGTATGTGTGTGTGTGTGTGTGTGTGTGTGTGTGTGTGTGTGTGTGTGTGTGTGTGTGTGTGTGTGTGTGTGTGTGTGTGTGTGTGTGTGTGTGTGTGTGTGTGTGTGTGTGTGTGTGTGTGTGTGTGTGTGTGTGTGAGTATTTATCTGTCCAAAAAGTATAGATATTCCTCAAAATACTTCTTAATTTCACACTTAACACATACCCCCCCCACACACACACAAACACAAAAAAATGCACAGATTTACACTACACACACACACACACACACACACACACACACACACCAAACATTCCGTTTCGTTTAATTCTAGTTTATCATCTTCCCCTGCTGTGATTACAGTAACTTATTCATAGATTCATAGACTGTTAGGAGGCTAATGAGCCAGGGTCCTTTCTAAACCTAGCCAAGTTTTCCCAAAATAATAATGATGTCCTGTATCCAAATAGGTTGTTGAGGGCCCGGCATTTATACTCTACCTCTGCCCATAAGAGACATGGGTGCTAGACCCAGTGTAAATTTCCTAATCCCCATCCACTGGTCTAGGTTGTACTTAAACTGGGTAATAGATGAACTCAGCTTCACAGAGATGTTGTATATGAGGGGCAGTCTCTGGGACACATATCAGTCTTTCCAGTATGTCCTGTTTAAGCCACAAACAAAATTATGGCCCCTAGACCTTATATTTATGGCACTCTTTGACTTACAAATATGTAGGAGATTCATAAGTGAGGGTTTGCAGATGCCTTGTAAGCCAGGCATAGATCAGCCCTCAGGAATCTGTAGGAAAGTGAGTCATGCAAAATGGCTTTAATGTGCTCTGCATAAGGCAGATTTGTTACAAGTTGTATTCTCTTTGTAAGGAACCTCTGAGGTCACTCTAGTAGCTGTGTATGCCTGATCAAGTACATTCCAAAGGGAGCATTGCACTCTATGACTGTTCTGCTAAGGGCAGTGGACAGAGGAATAATGACCACTTGGGATCTAGATGCCACCCCCTTACATTTAAGTTGTGCAACATAAAGGTTTCCTCACCACTGTAGCCATGTCATGGTCAAAGTTAAGGCTACTGTCTGCATGTGTACCCAGATCCCTGACCACTGGTTGCCTCTTAGGTGTCTATTATGAACATAGTAATTAGCCAGGATGGTTGGCTTCCCAAAGGGTACAATTATGCATTTGTTAGGATTGAGTTTAAGACCACAGATTTGGCACCATTTGTTATTCAGAGATAGAACTTCTTGAATAATGCCAGTGTCTGCAGGGGAGTTGATGATAACCCAACCTTGAATCATCTGCAAACTTAGTCAGCCATAAACCTGCAGCATTTCCTTGTATTTCAAAGAAATACATGCCAAAAAGAAGTGGGACCAGTACCAAGCCCTGGGGGTCTCCACTAGTGACTGGTCTGCTAGTGGAATTGGCCTCACCTATTTTGACCTCCTGGCTTCTATCAGTGAGCCAGTTGGCTTTCCAGTGAGTGATAAAAGGGTTTATACCATGATCTGTAGGATTGTCTATAATGCTTGAATGGGGTATTGTATTAAAAGCCTTGGTCAGGTCAAGATAAGCTGTGTGCACAGTCTTACCTTCATCCGGTGTTTTAGTGACTCTTCAAAAAAGTCCAACATATTTAATAGACATGTCCTTCCTTTCACAAAGCCAAACTGTGATGATTCTAGCATTTTCAGGTTAGCTATGTCCTCATTTATCATGTACATGATGGTTCTTTCCATGGCCTTACCTATGAGGCTGGTAAGACTTATGTGCCTGTAGTTACATGGATCAGTGGTTCAGCCTCCTTTTTGCAGGGAATGACTACAGACATCTTCCAGTCCATTGAGCACAAATCCTGACTGTAGGCTCAAGTTGAAAAGTGATTCAAGTGGGCCAAAGAGGTCATATTTCATGCTATTTATTAAACATTCTGGGATGTTATTGGAGCCCGTCGATGTGGTGCATTTTGAATTGAAAAGTGCATTGATTACCTATTCCTTAGTAATGGATTGTGGTGTGTGGTATTTTCCTTGGACGATCGGGGGTGTGTGTGTAGAGAATTTTAAGTTTAACCTGTCAGCCAAAATGCTGGCAATGGCTTTTGGTTCAGTGTGGGTGATGTCATTTACAATAAGTTGTGCACATTGTTGTGTATTTCCCCTGAGGTAAAGGACATAGCTGTAGAAAGCTTGGTGGTTGTCCTTGAAAAGCTATTTTGTCTTAAAATGTAGCCTTTGAGGTATTAATTAACCCTCTTAGCTGCCTGTTTAGATTGGTCAGGGGGCTTTTGGTATGTATGGCTTTGTTCTTCCTCTGTTTCGCCAAGATTTTTTTTCTTTTGTTTTATAACTGATTGATATTGTTATTCCACCTGGGTGGCTTGTCTTTTGAGTTTGTCTTCTTCTTAGTACAAGTGGGCACAGCTTGCTCTATACAGCTATCAATATGGATGTACAGAGATTTTGTAAATAGATCAGTGTATTCTGTGGTGTTTACTGGGTTTGAGGGTGCTTAGAATTTAGCCAAGTTGTTACTTGGTAGAGAGAGGTTAGCCTTGGAATAGTTCTTAAAGGTTTTTGGTTTCAATGGATCCCAGGATTTAATTTTTATTTCAGGTAATACTGCCTTAGGGTCAGATCTGATGAGTGAAGACATTACAATGGGTGAGGAACATTGGACCCCATGTTCATGAGTACAAAGTCAAGGATGTTTAGGGACATTTCAGTGTTTCCAAAGTAGTCCACATAGTCTATCCTTGTTCCACTGTTTCTAGTTTGACATTACTTTCTGTAAATAGTTAATAAGCTTCACTCATGTCAGGCAGTACACCTAGAATATCTAGAATTTTCTTGCTTGACAGCTTCTTAACTCATTCAATTTGTTCAATAATGTACATTTTTAAACTGCAAAAAGTATATGGAAATAGACAATACAAACTTTTACAGTTGAAAAAATGCACTTTGCATCTGAGATTTTCAATTCACTGACCAGAAGAAATGGTTTAAGTTTCCACTTAACCATCCAAACTTAAGTGAATTATACCTATCCCTGGATTTTTTTTAACTGTTTTACTATGAATCTAGTTCCTCATTAGGAAGAGTGTTCTAAACATATACTACCCTTTCTTTGAAAATGAATGCATATTTCTATTACCTTTGAGTAATGTTCCTTCAAAAGTTTTCCTCATATATGCTGTTTGAAAGATGTTTCTCCTTGGGAAGCATTAGACATTCACAGAGGTTCATAGATTAGTACTAAGCGGACTGCCCTTGCAAGCCATTTTAAGCCTAGCCAATTATCCCTTGTGAGACTCAAACCCTGCACTTTGTGTTTGTAAGGCAAACACCTTAACCATTAGGCCACCCTCCACACTGAAAGCTTTTTGAAGCACTTTAAACTTAATACTATACAGTTTCTTCAAAATGTTTCCTGTTTTGAGTGTACATCAATGCAAGTGTGTGTGTGTGTGTGTGTGTGTGTGTGTGTGTGTGTGTGTGTGTGTGTGTGTGTGTGTGTGTGTGTGTGTGTGTGTGTGTGTGTGTGTGTGTGTGTGTGTGTGTGTGTGTGTGTGTGTGTGTGTGTGTGTGTGCATTTGCATAATTTATATATCAACAGTGTGGTGGTTCTCGTACTATGATGCGTCAAAGTGATGTAACATACTGTTGAACATAAAGTAAAGTGTTTTTTAAATATTAGACACCTTAAAAATAATAGAACTGTAAATGCTATTGTGCATAAAGAGTTTTGTAAACTGCTGTTTTCCACAAAGCAGAAAGACATTTAAGTCAGAAGGTTTTCACAGAAAGTGCTGTTGAGAAAGGTTAGTGTGAGGAAATAAGCCCTTTTATATCAATTGTGGTAATCATTTCCATTTCAGAAACAGCCCTACCACAGTGTTGTGTCATGAATTGAAGCAATCCTCCTGTTAGTGTGGTGTGTAAAAGGATGGCCATGGCTCTTCTAATCAGGAAAGCTTAATGTAGGGTAAGTTTCTACCTTTAACAGTAGTCCTAGGAAGTATGCACTAGTAAAGAGACCTGATATAGTCTGTAGATTTTATATCCAGAATCCAGACAGAAGGAAGCAATATGCAGTCACCTTGGGTCTACAGCAGAAATGGTATGAGTGAGTGTGAAACTTACTGTTCTGCAATGTTGCAGAAGATTTTGTAGCAATGTTTTCCTATGTAAAGCATCCTCCAAAAGGGCCTCATAGAAACAGACAACTGGTGCCAGAGCCATGGCCTCAAGCTAAATGCCAAAAAGTGTATAGTCATCCCCTCTGGCAAAAACAAAGTGCCCACAAATTTCCACATAGGTGGTAATCCATTAAGTACAGAAGAAGTAATTAGGGACCTGGGGACCCAAGTTGATAGCAATCTCTCATTTGACAACCACGTGGCCAAAGTGGTTATAAAAACATTTTATATAACCCACCTAATCATGAAGGGATTCACATCTAGATCAGGGGAGGTCATCGTGGCTCTTTACTCATCCCTCATCAGGCCCATAATTGAGTACAATGCCCCTTTTGGAATGTACCTTACCAGACACCTGCAGCAACTGGAAAGACCCCAAAAGTACCTCAACAAGAGGATCAAAGGGCTCAAACAGATGCCATATGCTGCCCGGTTAAAGTTACTCCAGCTCTACTCAGTGGCATACCGCCTGCTCAGAGGTGATCTGTGCCTGACGTATAAAGCCATGTCCAACCCGGAATTAATGGACATGCTGCACCTCAGAAAATCCAAATCCCATCGAGCTACACGCTCGAGAGACTTGAACCTCAGCACTGAAATAAATAGGACATGCTGGAGGGACAGATTCATAACCCAGAGGCTCCCTTCACTCTGGAATAAAATCCCAGTCCAGGTTAGGCAGAGTCCCTCATTGACTCTCTTCAAGAGGAATCTTGATGAGTGGATGGGAGATCGTAGGTTACCGTGGGTATCACTTCTGTGTCACTGTTAGACAGAGGCACAGTATACTAACCTCGAAAAAGGGCATAGCAAAATTAATTTAAAATGGGTGGCGAAAGCCAAACACACTCTGGCTAGGCTTATAAATGCCCTAGGGCAGATAGCCTAGTATGAACCTATAATAAAAACAAATTATTTTCTGGACTAGTTGCTCCTGCTGCTCTACTTGTATGCATACATTCTCATTAACTGGATTGTTACGATATACATTTTAAGAATAATCCTACCCCATATGCATTAAAAAGATAATGCTGCCATCTTAGCCTGCTTTGGAATACTACAGGAACATGTCTAAATCTTACACCTGGGAAAATACATGTCAGGGTAATCCTATGTGCTAGGCCTGTAAAGGCTCCAAGGCCATTAGCCTAGTACTCACCTATGAACCTATGAACAAATCAGCATCTGCATGTCTCCACTGCATACGGGATGCTTTTTGTCTGTAATAATATAATGGCTGCTGTGTGGTATCAAGTGATTCTCTCTGAATGACTTATAGATATTTATCATTCCCCCTACATACTAGTCCTAGGTAGTGCATGCCATGTTTCTGAGTTCTTTCCTTTACACATGTTCTCTGTATTCATATGGTAAGATCAATTAAGATTGTTAATTTACTGCCCTTGCCTGAAATGTTTTGTGTGTAACAATAAACAGACTTTTGTTCTTTTGACATACACTTAATTGACATAATTTAATCCATGCTACTGAGGTCAACAAAAGTGAAAAATATATATTAGCAGTATTGACTCAAAATGGAGCTTTGCAAAGGTGAAGTCATAACTTTTCCCCTACTGTCATTTCTGATAACAGCCCAAACAGATTGCACAATAGCAATACAGTGAACTGGCAGTATGCCATATAAGCTAAAGATGTTACTAGATGAAAAGGAAATTATTACATTTCTATGTGGATGGTCATATGCTTTCCCATCACTCAGGCTTCCTTCATTTTCCACTTGGTTGACTTGAGATAATTAAGGGAGTAGTTTCCTAATTATCATACTATTATTATCACACATTAAAAGGCTGACAATTTTGTACTCACTCTATTAACATCATCATGATTTTGTAAATATTACCTGAGTCGTGTGTGTGTGTGTGTGTGTGTGTGTGTGTGTGTGTGTGTGTGTGTGTGTGTGTGTGTGTGTGTGCGCGTGTTTCTGTGTGTACATACAGCCATGTTTGGAGCTGTTTCTGTGTGTGTGTTTACATGCATGTGTCTGTGGGTACATACAGGCATGTTTGGTACTGTTTCTGTGTCTGTCTGTATGTGTATGTGTGAGTACATACAGGTGTGTTTAGAGCTGTTTCTGAGTATGTGTGTATGAGTGCGTGTCTGTGTGTGTGTGTGTGTGTGTGTGTGTGTGTGTGTGTACGCAAGTGTGTTTGTGGGTACATGCAGGCATGTTTGGAACTGTTTCTGTGTCTGTGTGTATGTGTGTGTGTACATACAGGTGTGTTTAGAGCTGTTTCTGAGTATGTGTGCATAAGTGTGTGTGTGTGCATGTGTGTGTGCATGTGTGTGTGTGCGTGTGTGTGCATGTGTGTGTGTGTGTGTGTGTGTGTGTGTGTGTGTGTGTGTGTGTGTGTGTGTGTGTGTGTGTGTGTATGCACATGTGTGTTGGTGAATGAATGAGGACTGTTGCATTCGCCAATGCTATGTATGGGTCAGCAGTGGCGACTACCTCAGGAATGTAAGAATCTAGCACTAGTGATAACTGCAGGCAGTTCAAAGACATGCAAATTATTGTACATTTCCAATTGAGTGGCAACATTTTCAGTCTGATTGTTGAAATGCTCCATTTTGGCTGTTACTGACAGAGGTGGGTTTCATTCGTAATCCTCGGGATTGTATTTTTCTGTGGTTGTATCTTTTAATGCTCACTATTTAAAAAAACTGATGTTGATACATATTATTAGGAGTGGATATTGGTTTTGTACTTTAGGCCTGGATATGCATTAAACAGATCTGTTATGGATCACAGCACATTAGACGAATCAACAAATCATGAATAAAAAATAAATGTCATACCATTACTAATACTAAACCTGAATTTTCTTTTTGACTCAGTGAATGCATAACATTTTTTTTCATTTTTATTAAGGTACCTTTTACTTTAAGCTCTACTTGCTATATTGCATATTAAAACTATTCTGCATTCAATGAATGATTTTAAAGTCTTACAATAACCGTGGTATTACAAATTTCACTTTCCAGTAAGTAATGTCGCATTTTCAACATGGCATTCGATGTGTTGCAGCAGAGTGATACATTTTCTCATGCTTTTAAGCTGTTGTGAAATATGTATGTCATTATCTGCATTAACTTCTAAAGCATATAAATTAAAATTCCATACTCTTTGTATCTCTTGAAATTTATCATTTATATTTAAACTGAAAGAACAGTGATCTGCTAGATCAATCAGTGTACATTGCCTCAGTTATATATAGATTCTCATTATAATTATAAGAACAACTGGTATAATCTGGGCTAATCTCCTGTAAGTCTTTTAAGATTTTTATATGATTTGTATAAAGACAAGTACTGTATCTTTCAAATCTAGGAAGAATCTGGGTGACTTGCATTCACATTATTAGATCACTCATGCTCAACACAGGGCTGTCTGGGCATTAAAGTCCATGGTAATAGCTGTCCAAACTAACCTTGGCTCCTTCAGTTTGAACTGCGAGTGTAGCCCTCACAAGCTAATACTCTGAGTGTTGTGTGACCCTTGAGCTTCTTTAAGAAAAAGTGAGGCAGGTGTTGCATTACCATTCAGTTAATCCTTCTCTAGGGACATACATCTTAACCTCTTAGAGCAAGAAATATGCAGAAAGCCATAAATAATTGGAGGACAAAGTCCCAAAAATGGGGACAATTTTTAAATAACAGGTTTTGCATTAGTATGAATTTTCTGAAGGGTATGAAGCCCAAAACTCAAATGTCTGTCATTATTTTCTGACTTCAATTTTCAATGATTTTCCAATGATTTCTTAGAAAACCACTTTTTTGGGAAAATATGGCCAAAAATATGAGGCAAAAATCTGGACATTCTCTGAAAATCTGTACAGTTGAGAGATAGATCTAGGATGCAGCCAAACTGGAATGAAAATAATAAAGCAATAGAATGTCAGAGGGTAAAGCCATCACACAGGGCCTGAAGTGTGGCTTGCCTTCTCACAAAAACTTCTTTTAGTGTCTGTCACAATTGCCCATAAAGGGATTGAGTACACTCATTACAAGAATGTGTGTACCTGTGCTGCTTTTTTTAAGGCGTGACCAAGTTCATGCTATGTATGTTTTTGTTTGGTTAAAGATATGCAGAGGACTATTTTTTTAAGATCCACCATTATTGACAGATGACATAACAGTCTCGCAAATCTGAACAGTGACTGTTTCAGCAAACTTTGTATCATCTTCAAAAAACAATTTATGTATTTTCTTAGCATTCAGTGCATCAACACAGTATCATGCTATTCGATAATGTGTAGAGCCTCCAAATAAAAGGAAATGGAAGAATATGCTAACAAAAGCATAAAAAGCAGAAATACATGCTAATTAACCAATACAACATGATGAAGCTATTCAGAAAGCTATAAAGCAATCTTGTATACTCAGTGTAGGCTTTTGCCTTGTACGCCAAAATTCTTTGGAATACAGGCACGATTACAACGAAAAAAATGTTAGCAGTCGCTGCTGCTATTATTATGCTTTATGTGCAACGGGCTTTGAATCAGGGTGCTGCTGTTGCTGCTGACAGACCTCAGGCAAGAAGTAGAAGGGTGTTTAGACCCTGCTTAATTTACCATGGACTGCATAAAACATAAATTGTTGAGAAACACAGGATGCACAGGGAAACACTGGAGGAAATACGCAACCTCTTCCACCCCACTTCAAGCCACAGAGAAATTGTGGAGAACGAATCCCATTGGAAACAAAGGTACTGTATGTTTAGCATTACATATACAGCAGATAGCATTGTTACCTCACAGAGAGAGGTTCCCCAGTTCGATTCTTCACAGGGGTGCATTCTGTGATGAGTCTGCATGCATGTCTCTGTGTGGGTTTCCTCCAGGTGCTCTGATTTCCTCCAACATTCCAAAGACATGTAGTAGGTTGATTGGAAACTCTAAATTGACCATAGGTGTGAATATGCATGTAAGTGTGTGGTGTAGAAGAAGTACTGTGGCAGGGCTAGCCATCCAGCAGTGTAAATCTTGGCTCCAGATGCTTGTTACTGGTAAAGTGGCACCCCAACTCTATGCCCAAAAAATAGGAAAAAGGGGTTGTGGATGGATGGATGGATACTACTACTGGTAGTTTCCAGAGACCTGTGGGGATATATTAGGGGTGTCACATGCATCAGTCTCTAGAGTATTAAATCATTGTTTTAAATGCAATGGTACTACATGCAAGATGCTTCATCTGTTTCACATGAACCCCACAGGAAAAAAAACAAGAACATTGCATGAGTTCTATGCAATAGCACACTTCCTTGAAGTGTTGTGAGCCACAGACTTCCCATACATATAAATAAAAGCCCCACTGGGGAACAGAGAAGGAGTGCATCAACAGAAAAGGTTTCCACTCTATAAACTGTCAAGTTGTCTATAATGCCCAAGAGATCATCTACAATGTCTGTGCAGGTAACTCAGGCAGTTTCCATGACTCACAAATATGACACATTTGTGAGCTGTACACCAAGTTTGCTAGCAGTGACATTCCTCAAAGGCATCTACTGGTGATGCAGGTTATGTACTGCATCAATGGCTCATGACACTCATAAGAAAGACACACAACACCCCTGAGCAAGGATACAATGAGGCCCATGTTCAAAATAGGAATTTCAAGGAGGCTGCGTTTGGTTTGCGTAAATCAAGGTTCTGGTGTCTAGACAAATCAGAAGATGCACTGTAGCATGAACCATGTACCTGTGCCAAAATACACAGTCTGTGCCATGTTACACAATACAATTCTTAGGAAACATCTTCAGCAAGAACAGCAAGGGGCAGAACCACAGTTTCAAGGACCAGAAGCAGGGCCAGCAGCAGCAGAAGGTACAGATGAGGATTCTGCAGGAAGAGATACCAGCTGCAGATGGTGCTGGCAGATGAAGATGTGCACAGTATGCCCTGGCTCTGGCTAAGTAGCAAAGGATTGCCCACACATACACTCATTGCCTCGGTCAAAGCCTAAGATCTCATACACTACACTTAAGAAAACTGATGCCTGTCAGACTCCACAACCTTTACTTAATTATGTAATGGCTGTGTTCTTACAGCATTAGACAGTGACAGCCACCAAGGACACAGGGGAACTTTTCAAAAAAAAAAAAATAAAAGCTATATAACTGATTACTGTCATACAGAAATATGTATATGCCCCTAATCAGAGCATTTTTCTGAGGTGCACAGATATGTCAGTAATATCTCCTCTGTAAGTTGTTTGCAATATACAGCTACATATTAGAAACAATAGTTTGCATAAAGCATTTCAATTGATTGCTGTCTATAAAACATGAAACAGGTCAATTATACCATCATCTGCACAACTATACCAAGAAGCAAGACTGAAGAACCTAATGCTTCTACTGCTGTAATGACAATGCTAACTGAAATATGATATGGTCCAACAATAAAGAAGTAGCCATTCACAAATGATTAGGAACAAAAAAATCAACAACATTTGCTCTGCAATACAAATTGATAAATCCAATCTAGAGAATAAGCAAACATTAGCTATCCACTGTGTGTATCAGACATATATGCAACCCTAAGTCACAAAGACATGGGCAAAGTGCAGGGCACAGTCATTATCATTTGTACAGGGTGGGTGTGGGGAATAGGAGGGCAAGACTGACACCAAGGAAGTGTGGGTCTGTGAGTAAGAAACACGCGTATCCATCACAGTATACAGTACACAGTGCCAGTAACAACAGATACTTAGCACTCAACAGTCCTGTTTACATAGTTTGCATGTATGCAAAGTGATATGGGCAAGTGAATTGTTTTTTTTTCATTGTGTGTATGTGTCTGGATGAACACAATCAAGCATTGTGCTAGCAATAAGTCATGGCATCGTGGATAGGTGTGAGCTGTGCTTGGTAAACTACTCAGTTCATTGTCATCACACTTGACAATAAGAGCCATCTCTGCTAGAACCCTGGGTGATACCTGAATGTGAGTGATGTCTGCTGGATGAGTTCTCCACATGACTACATCCTGAACCATGATCCTGTGGCTTACCAAATCTGTGTGTGTACACTGCAATCACTGATGGAGCGGTGAATGTAGTATCACTGCAGGAGTGAGATCTTGTATGGCCACGTCTGCTAATATGAGAAGATGTAGCAGTTCTCCAGCCATATGGATGCCTGTCCTTCCCTAGGATACATTTCATGACAGAAACTGCCTGATTCATTGTGCCATTCAACCTGTCTAAGGCATTACCCACAATGATCAGGGAGTCACTCATGTCAGAATGCATGGCATTTAGTAGCCATACTTTCTCTTCAGAGTCTGGAGTGGAATGTGCCTGAACCCTGAGTATGGCCCTACACACATCTCTGATGACACCAAATGATGCACTAGCTTCAGGAGCAGAGTGGACAGCAGGCCTCCTCTGAGTCCCCCTACCAACTCTTATATTTGGCACCATGCCCTCATGATGGCTACCTGGAGAGGCAACTGGCTCTGAAACTAGAGAAACCACATTAGCCCAATCAACTATATCAACCTAAGCCTGTCCTTTATCAGAGGTCTCTGTGTCCTTGGTATGTGTAGGCATACTGAATGTGTCCAAAACATAAGCAGGAGATGTGGGAGCCACAACTTCATTTTCAGACTGACACTCTGGACCCCCAGACTATGCCTGGTCATCACCAGCATCATCATTAGAGGCTACCAATAATTCCGTATTAGGTGGTAGGAGTTACAAATTGCCACTCCCAGTATTTTCTATGTTAACAAGCAATATACATGACAAACAGAAAAATGGAAAATAAAGTTGATTACATGTTTTTCTTATAACAAAGGTTTGTTAAACTTCTTAACATATGCTAATGTTACAAATATTTTACTGTCATATAGACCTGAATCTACCTTATATACAGTATTAATGATAAACAAATGTGTGCTTCCCATGTGCAGATGGACAGACAGCCTGCAATCCAAAAGTGCCTATATATGAGGAATGAAAAGGAAAGAAGTCTGCAAAGTATCACATCTGTTATGTATCATAAGACAAATGAAACAAGAAAAAGAGAACAGTTCCTTTCACAAGTGCAGATTAAAGATCTCATAGAAAAATGTAGTGAACAGTTGGATTCCCGCAACCCAAAGAAAGCTCCACCGATTCTATATGCCTGTAGTCTGACTCAAAGTTATTGCTGGTTTTATTTATACATCAGACAGTTTAGATATATGCATATAAAGATAGAAGAACAATAACAGATGTTTTTACATACCTGGAAGGACTGCTTGTGACACTCTGGTTCTGTTGGTCACATTTTCACTAATATCAAGGATTCAGGTGGAACTCTCTGCTGAGCTAGCTGAATCTATGATCGTGGACAGGAACTCATCAGTTTCAGTTAATGGTGGATCAGTAGCAGGACCACCCCACATAACCACCTGTTCCTGGGCAAATACAGTGGCCCTACAGTGGACTGGGGTTATCATATCAGTTGCCCCATGTCATATCTAGGAGTAGGCTATCCCATGCCCTCCAACAGCATTAATGTCATCAACCACCTGCTGACATATGCTGTCTTGGGCATATTGGTCACCTTTAACTGTCCCTAACATAAAAGCTCTGTGGCAACATAAAGTCTGAATAATGACCTCATTTTTTGCATCACTATATAGTGGCTTAAAGGGTACAGATGTCTTCTTGTGTGACATATGCCTGCATGAAATAAAACAGAAAACAGACAAAAAATAAATATATGATAACATACAGGATGGCTGTGCACTCAGTTCTGTGTCATTGTGTACATCCACCACACACACTGACAGTTTAAATGTAAGTGTTCACAATGACTGCACACCAGATAGACCCGACTAACCCCCTCACCCTCCCCCAAAAGAAGTATATTTAAAACTCGGTTATCAGCACAGATCTTATAACCCTTCTGTAATGGATATAACACAGGTTTGACTTTGCAATATATTGCAGCATTACCAATAACAATCCTAAATTCAGTATTCCAAAACTAACAACAAGCTGTTATAACTGCCATACCCACTGCTGTGGAATTCAGTCTGGTAGAAATACACAAACATAATTGTTTCTCTGTTTCTCTTCTAATCTAAAAATTATATAAAAAAGTTTATTTATACTTGTCATTAAGATTTGTATACTGCTTAGTATTATCTAGCCTCTTTGTAAATTTTTACCAAATATTTCTGTATTTGTACAATGTATGTGATACTCTGCTGTATTTTTCCACTGTTGTTTTTGTTAGTTACTTGTTGGAACTTTTCTCCTGGACTTTACTCTGAAAATGGGCTCCTGGCCCTGTCAGACAATACCCAGTAAGCAAATGTAATAAATAACTAAAAATAAAAAAATATATATATATTTTCTGGCTAACATAAATAAAAACACCAAACGATTCTATATGCTGACAATACAATAATCGGCAATAAGTTTGTAAACATGACATACAAATAAAATAATCATTCATGTTGCATTCAGTAGCATAACTGTGGAAATACAGGCATGGCTATGGCAAAAGGAAGGAATAAAAGTAAAAAATAAAAAATAAAAATGCTTTTCAGCAGTTATTGCATTTCACCTTTTAATGTTAAGCTAAAAGCATCAGATAAGAAAAAGCAACATACCGTGACAATACATCACTGCAGAAAAAAAGATAAATCTCCCAAATTATTTTTTTACTAGCAATATCAGGCTCTGTGTTTCAAAACAATCACCTCAGTACAACACAAAGGCATTAGCTATATGATTACCTTTGTATAGTACAGACTGAGCCATGTGAGCACTGTGAATATGCAAATAGGGTGTCAAACCATTAGCATTCCTGACTATCACAATCTGCATTTAGTATAAGTAATATAAACATGGTGTAAGGACCTACACAATGACAAGCACATACAGTGCAAGGATGAACATTGAGAAGTATTCCCTGTTAATGGCTTGCAGGTGTCTATGATGACTCTGACTGCAGGAACAATCAGCTTTCACAGTCTCCCCTCTTTGATATACAGGTGCATCAGGGAAAAGAGGCTTAAAAAGTCTGGAAGTACGCTCAGTGATTTAAGAGGTTGACAGTCCTAGCATTCAAATGCTGACTTTAATGATCACATTCACTGGTCCTTAGTAAGAAATGTTGTTCATATTAAAATAAGTACTTTAAGAATGTGTTTATATAATATATGGTAATAAAACAAACATGGAGGTGCTATTATGAAAGTATAGCTAATGAAATGAGGCACCTGACAGTTTTTGCAGTCTCTATTTAATATCTTGTAAGCACATGCCTATGCTAACTGTTTGCAAAATCCTAATCATCCAGACATTTACTGCCAAATGTGAAAGGGCAACTTTCATAACTTGTTTCTGTTGTGTTTTCAATGTGACTTGATGCAATGTTACATTATAATCACATCTAAAGTCTTTGTCACTTTGATAATAGATATCTTTGCCTGTGGCAGATCTCAGAAGTAGTGGAAACTGATTGCTTTCTCTAACCTTATTTAAAGGTTCAAATCCATGCAGGTCACGATTACAACATAACACATTTGGCTAAACATGTAAATATTTGATCTACAATATATTTTTCATATTTATTTTTTGTTTTTGCTTTTGACTCTGCACACCATTGATGTGCAATGTTCAATAGCAATGCACTGCATTTCACTGCCCAAGGTGAAAACTGGCAAATTTTATTTGGGCTGCCATCAAAAGTGTAGTGTAGACTGAAATGCTGTGCATCACTCAGTAATCTGAACAGAGTGAATAGATTAAAGTTGTCACAATCCTATCTCTGTGGCATAATGTATAAGGGTATTCAGCTTAGAGAAACACTACAGTTGATGCAGGGATCGAAACCTTTTCTTGATGCTCATTTTGTTGAATGAATGTATTGATGCAGGAAACTCAATTATGGTCAGTATTAAAAGTGACAGACAGATAAGTCATTTAAAATTACATTAATATGACAAGTATGTGCTGTGTGAAATAATGAAAGCATTTCTGCTGGCCCCTGCCTGGCCCCTTCATCATTACCACAGCATTTGATACTACTGCTATTGCAATGAATTGTGAGAGGGCTGAATGTATCAGTGTAATTCATTACTTACTGTACTCATAGTTACAAAAACATTGTGATTAATTTCATGTATCTTCAAGTTGTTTTTCCCCAAATGCTGGTTTAATGTTTCTAATAAATACTGTATTCTGCATATGTGTGCCACTTGGTAGTATAAATGCCACTTTCATGGATTCAGAAAAAAAAGTAAAAATTTAATATAGTCACCTTAGGTAGTGCAAACCAGCCCAGTGGCATTGCATGGCTACCAGCACTCTGGATAGTACTCAGTGAAGAAAAATACTCCTGACAATTAGCTTTCTCTGTGGTACAAAGTGTAAGTGCAGTGAGCTTATAGAGAAAAGGATATATGTTGGAATACATATTTAATTGCAATTTGTGATACAGAAGTTTTGTTTAATAATCAGCTGTTATCACTATTGCTAACATGTGATCATTAGTTTGTCCACTTTCACATTATTTGTCATTAACTGCAAGTCTGATAATGTGTCCGCAAAGTGCATGTCTGATGTTGCCAGGAGATGTGAGAGGGAAGAATGTTTCACTTTAATGCACTTCTTGTTCTGGTCATTGCTATATATACCCATATATTGCATTTAATTTATTTTCTGTATTTTTCTCTATCACATATTCGTGCTCTATTTTTTCCATTACTGCCTGCTTGGCAGCACACAAATAGGGTGTTCTACCTAAGGAAAAAGTGAACAATTTAGTTTAGGCTGGCTTAAGCAGCTCAAACATGCCTGAGGTTGTCGTGTGCCCCACAACAGGAAGAGTAGTTACTCCAGTAAATACAATTGACAGATGTCAAATTCTGTGATGCAAGGTGTAACTGAAGTAAATTGAGAGAAATAAGGCACATGAGGAATTGCTCAAATCTTATTTAGAGATCTTTGCAATTATTCAGAACATGTACTTTTCATTTTTTTTTTTTCATTTTAAGGTACATTTGATCTCAACTTGGTAGAGTGCAAACAGGGTTTACTACCTAAGTAGAAAGTGAAAAATTTAGTTTAGGCTGCCTTAGATAGCTCAAACACACCTGGCATTGTTGCACAGCCTCCAGTAACAGAGAGAGTAGTTACTCAGCAAATGCACCTGACAGATGACATATTCTGAGATACAAGGTGTGCATGAAGTGAATCAAGAGAAATAGGGCACATGAAGCATTGCCTGAACCCTGTTTACAAATCACTTTGCAATTAATCACAACATGTACTTTTCAATCTTTTTTTTTATGTGTCAGCATGTCCGCCAAGGAGTCTATCTGCTTTCACTTGCACAAATGCAGTTGGCAAGGCTGTGAGTCTTTGTGCAATAGCAGTAACATATGAGATCTCAAATTGGTGGCTTGAGTTTTGCAGATATGGCTGGAAAGGGAGAGGATAGCACTAAATGTAAAGCACAAGGGTGGGGTGTTGAGGAGTCTGGGATATCTGTTGTTGTCCTGGTAAATCACTACATATATAGGTATCTAGCCAGCCAAAGAAGTTACTCATTATACTTTCATATACATTTCTTTTCTTTTTCTGCTGTACAGCTGCAGAGGAGACAGATGCAAACTGTGAGACACAGCAGGAGAGATTAACTCACCTCATAATGTCATGGGATAAATATGAGTCATGAAATAATTCAAGCCATAATGTTATTTTCATTCCTTCATACACTAGTATCTCAAGTAGAATGCCTTTCCCAGCAACACTTGCTGCTTGCATTAGGCAATTAGAACACCAATGAAGGTTCAGTACACAGAAGCAGTAGCAATATGTGTATACAGATACCATATATATATATGTATATATATATATATATATATATATATATATATATATATATATATATATATAGATAGATAGATAGATAGATAGATATAGATATACAGAGACAGATATATATTTCATTGGATACATATTTATAAGATATTAACAGCAATTTGTCAGGAAGAATAATATTATGAACATTGTAATTATTAAATTAAAATGCATAATTCCAATCTATCATAGGGAAATAAAGGTTGCTGTTTCTTATATCATAGCAGTGAGATTTGTTTATTTAATGACACTTAAATACTTTCCAACATATATGGATATAGCAAAGGTGTGCAATAGTAAATGATCATAATTGCTTATATTTTGCCAAACCAAGTATATTTAAAATATACAGTACTGTGACATGCCATGTATCTAATTATCTCTTTGTCTCCAGCCACCCTTTCTGATTAGCTTTTAAAATTATTTTGTTTTGACGGCAGGGTTATATTTTACTAACAATCTGTTGTTTGCATAATTTGCTGCTGAAAATTAATGATCAACACCACAGAGAAGTATGTTGATCACTGCAGCTCGGCTTGCCATACTTCCTCAGATGGCAGCACAGACACCCAGTATTTCAGGGTCACAACCTCTTAGTGTTGCCTTCACAGCCACTGCCCTACCTGCTTCAATTGTGTCTGGTAGCTCTGTCCCAGCTGCTAGTGCATGGTACCTTATAGGAGCAGTTGTACCAGAGGTGGTGATTTTCTTATGCAGCAGGAGCTGACTGGGCTGGTGAAGGATGTCATAGGGAGGGGTCTTATTGCATGTATCAGCAGGATTGAAAAGATTCTGCATTTATTTACAAAGATGTTACCACTTTGGGCATGGATCCGGGGATCTGCTGCAAGAGACAGTGATCACAGTCCTGAGTGTTAGGACTAGATTCACATTGTTGTGAAGGTAGACATGGGTGCAACTTCATGTCCTCTACCTATTCACAATATGGTGTTCCCCAATTTTTTGTCCCCATCACCATCTCTGTCTGTCTTGTATGTCCTGTATGTGTAACCTACCTTACCAATTTCGCCCTCTCATACCTAATCACCTTTGCCAACATTCCTCTCTCCCCCCAAAAATAAATAAATTAGTGTGCACCTGTCCCACAAAACAAAATTATGCCCAATTCATAGCTTTCCAATTTGCCTGTCTGCAGTCCTGATACAACTGATTTGGCCCCATTGTCCGTACATCTTTATTCTGTTATCACCCATCATTTATGTGTTGACTCTGAAAATTCATGGAATTGTGTGTACAATTTTAAATTTACATTGTGAAGAAGTGGATAACTATGTTGCCCTTCCACAAACCTGCAAATTCCTGTTTTTTTTTTGGCCTGTGTCGTTCCTCCTCTTTGCCTACCACATCTTCACCACAGTCTTATCCATCCCTTTTTACATGTTAAGTTTGGTCAAAAAATAAATTCACACACAACACACATGGCCAGAAATGGCTCATGGAAAAGCCTTCAGTTTTTCTCCTCAGCAATTGTGCAGAGTTTGGCATAGTGCAGCAATGCTGAGTGACAGTGAACACTGTTCAACATTTTATTGCAAAAGTTGAAGATTTCAATTTAATCTGCAGTTGTCTGGTTCTGGTTCATGCAAATGTGCTTAAATTGACTGTGCTATAGGAATACTGAGTAAAGGCAGACTATAGAAGTACTGTGGAACAGTTAATCAAACGATTCTTATGCTGCTGGATGTATTAAAGTGGGAGTTCCTATGTGACATTTTGACAGACTTAGCCTGTTTGCAGGCTGATATTTTTGCATAGTGTCATGTGTTCAATTACAGCTGCATGTCAAGGTATTACTTCATTATATTTCATATCCCTATCATATATTTCATTGCAAATATATGTATTTCTCTCCATGTAACGCATTGCCTTAACATGACATTGGAATAGTGCAGCAAAACATAATTTTCAAGAACATTGCAACCCCAACAGAGAGACTTATTTAGCCAGCCTTATCCTGGTTAGGTATTTATGTTTATTGCACTATTCTACTTCTTACCTGTGCCTATAGCAAGACATTTATTGTACAGGGTATGACAGGTTAATGATGATTTAATAAGTAAGACTAAAACACCATATAGATGTTCCTTCCAACTCATAAAAAAATGTTATTGCACTTTACAACTGTATCTAACTCTTTCTTTTCACTCCTTCTACTTTATTAAGTTGTCACTATGCTTCAATGGCATTATTTTAATGCTGCTAAGCAGTAATTCCTTTGTGGTGACATGAGCTAATGCTCACATGTGAAGAATGATTTTTGAATCATTTCAAGGGTTCTAATCCAGGCATTAGTTGTGTTCTTGACTGCTGTTGGTACACTATTTTATCAGTACCTGTTGTCTACATATTGTTATGAGCCATCACTATCCTTCTTCTGTTATAACCTACTTTGTCTCTGCCTCCATGTCGCCCTGTCAATGCATCTTCTCCCTTCTGTATCATTAATCTTCCATCTCTACATATGCACAAAGTCTGGCACCGGGCAAGAAATGCAACTAAGGATAA
Source organism: Protopterus annectens (assembly GCF_019279795.1). Taxonomy (NCBI): domain Eukaryota; kingdom Metazoa; phylum Chordata; order Ceratodontiformes; family Protopteridae; genus Protopterus; species Protopterus annectens. Next base: position 1,508,704,648 of record NC_056728.1, read on the forward strand.
ATGGAAGTATACAGATTATGGCAATATACTGGAATTTGATTGCCTTCATCTACATTACTCTGTCTCACTTCATACCACTGTGCTAAGTTGTGTTTATTCGGTTTAATGTAATTTTGGAAAAGATGAAGAGTTGGATGTACACATTACAATGGTCAATAGGGTAATAAATACAAATACATACCTTCAGTTTTGCTGAAATCTATATACATTCAGATTTGCTGAAATCTTATGTCAAATATTAAGTATTGCAATTATGACTTTCTGCATATTGTGCGTAGATAATACTCAGGTATAAATGTTTTATTTGGCATGCTGTTAATGTTTAAATACATAGAGGTGAAAAAATGTTTCCTGTTATTTTGCTTAACAACTATGGCTATAAATGTTGTCAGTAAACCTTTACTTAATACATAAGTAATGTGCCCACTACCATTTGTAAGGCCTATCTTGTACAGATCTTTGTGCAGAAGTTGGTACAGAGCAACATAAAACACTGATAATTACCACTGTAAGTTCAACACTTTAAGATATGATTATGCATGCAGTAACACTTTGCCATCAGCAGCACAAATCAGTGTAACAGTACTGCATTCAGTGAGTACAAAAAAAATGAAAATTGAAAATGATATTTTTCTGTTGCACAACATTTGTATCTCTGGATGACTGTTTTCAACAAGTGAGCCTGATTAGATAATGATGGTGATTCACTTACTTCATTTGTTTAAAGTCTAAGTCTGTTATACAGTGTTTACATTTGCAATGTGTAGCAAGGTTGGTTACAGAATCCATCACTGTCATTCTGCAGTGCACTGTCCTATGTATGACTTGTATGTTTGCCTTGCTAATGAACATGGTGCAAGTATGATACAGTACAAGAGTGCTATCATCCTAACATGAAGAAGTTTCAGGATCATTTGATTGATACTCCACTGGTATACAGCAGTCAATGCACATGTCATCCCATTATGTGGAACATGTCAGTACTCCTCACAGCAACACAATGTATAGTAAGGATAGTATCTACATTACATTGTAAATATATGGCCTTCCATGTGACAATCATAGTGATGTTACATTGTCTTGAGCACACATATGCATTTGTTGCACAATCTGCGATGCACACTACCATCTCTTCCAAACATTGCATTTTACAAATATTCCAGTGTCCAGTTTCACAGAGGGAATGTCCAACTTCTCCTGTGGCACTTGTGACTAGAACAGTGATCTCTAGATTATGTAACCTTGATAGGTACGATGTCCAATGCCCATCATGGAATATGGGAGTGTCTGTGTGTGCATGTGTGTGTGTGTGTGTGTGTGTGTGTGTGTGTGTGTGTGTGTGTGTGTGTGTGTGTGTGTGTGTGTGTGTGTGTGTGTGCATGTGTGTGTGTGTGTTTGTGACAGAGAGACTGCATAGAGCACTCCATTTTCCCAATTATTACAGATATATCCTCTAAGGGATACACTGATAAGGTCATCCTCATAAATGTGCATGCTCTCCCTTTAGGAGTCACCCTTCTCCTGTCGTGTTTGCATGTCTTATACGTTTCTCTAAAATGTGTAACTAAATAGGTAGAATGTTCGAATGCAGCATTCTTAACTTCTGCAAGTGTGATTGCCAATTGAGTCATGATTGCTTTACACACATTTGTAGTGGCAACATTTACATCCTTGATTGGCTGTAAACTAATGTTATCAGATACATCTCCTTGGCAATACACTACATATGTCATCCCTATATAGAAGTTGCTCAGTTGTCATCATTATTCCCCTGTAGTACTGGTTGCTTATAATGTGCTGTATAGATGGTGTAAATGGATAGGTTGGTGGTTCAATTCCATCACTGCTTCCCTAGTGTGACAGTTATTACTGTTGTCTAACTCACAACCACTTTTACGTGTTCCTTTATTTACGAGACTGAATTACATTAGCACTCTGTGACTCTATTAAATCCTAGCATCACCAGGGAAAATAACTTTTTGGCCACACAGTGATAATATACTGCCCATATACCTACAGAAAGTCACATCTGGAGTCAGAATTTTCCTGTGTTGCATGACCTTCTAAGTGTGCTTTATACATTATATAACTACATGTGTAGGATATTTTTGTGTAGCTGTAATTATGTCTTTAAGCCTTATACCATATGTGCTCTTCTGCAAAGACAAATATGATGTGTAGCCGTACAGTGTTATTGTGCACATTGAACAGCTTTTAGCTTAAACATCCAGCTAATAAACAGCTGTGGTATTATCCATTTAACTGTGCATTGTCTCATTTGTTCTGCAATATGGTTGTGTGGTGCTTGTGATTCAGGCAATGATGTTTAGCTTGTGATTTTGGGTAGTTATTTGAAATCCATCCATTTCTGCTCAGCCTATGTTGTGTCAGTGTTATTGTAACTGTACATGTTACTAACACTGTTGTCAAGCACATTTTCCCTGTACATAGATGTTGCTCCCTCTTACTAAAAGCAGAACAGATGTAATCTAGATAGGTCAAGACAGGTCTGATATTCCACCAGGTCTGGCATCCCATCTGAGACCCAGAGAGTGACAGAACAAGCAAGAAACAGTACAAAGGATTAGTCCAGATAAAAATACTTTAGCTAGCAGATTTAGGAGATTATCTAGAGAGATGCCCACCCTGTGGAAGGAATAAAGATGCTTTTTGAAGTTTTAGTTTATTCAGTTAAGTACGTAGATGGAAGAGTGTTCTTGTTCTAATACATTACATTCAAGAACTCAGTTATTTAAAGGCAGTTACAAGCAATGGTGGGAGGGTCCAGGGATGCTGATCGGAGGAAAATCTGAGAGATGGAAAATCAAGGCACCAGCCACAAAGCTTACAGGTTAGTCCTTTATTTGAATATTCATGAAAGACCAGTGAGGGTTTACCAGCTCAGCAGCCTACAGAACCTTATTCTTTGTTAAAAAGTTTTTATTTTTATTTTTAACAAAAAAATAAAAATGACTACACCTCATCAGCTACCCTTATAGAACTATATTTAAGAAAACATTTTTACCTGAACTTCATCGGGTCCATCTAACAAAGTAGTTTACAATTTGATCATTGAAAATGCCTGTTTTTATGAGGTTATAACCTGACTTTATTAGCCTGTTTTTCATCATATGAAACATGAGAGGTTGTTACTCCCTTTGTAGGGCCCATATTCCTTGAAGTAAATTATGAAAGCTTTATTATAGAACTTTTTCCAATTTGACTTGCACTTATTAATGCTAGCATCACATGCAATATGAGAGGCTGTGCCCACTTTTATGGGGCTCATATCTTCTAAAATATAGCATGAAAGGCTAATCTTCTCTTGTTTGGCAAAACGCTTTACAGTGTCTGCTTATAAGAGGCTCATATACATTATTAATGTCATCACTCCTACCTCATGGTATAATGTGTAAATGTACTGAGCTTAAAAAAAAAAAAAAACAGGTGATGCAGGTTTTGAAACCTGTTCACAGATAATCTACTTCCACATCCTGGACAAGCTCAGTATGGGTCCACCTAAAGGAAACGAAAATGCCATCCTTGAAAGAATGGCGCTAATCTGGCAGATCAGACTGGATGCCCACCACCATCCTATTCTAAACTCAAGCATTTACCTTTCTGAGGTTATTGCCCCTTTTCATAATGGGTGGGCTTATCAAACTTCATCACCACATTCATTAAGTCTACTAGTTTCTCTTTCATTACATCCCACTCACCACCCCCCAGCTAAGTATATGTCTACAGGAATATTGTCTCGTCCAAGTGTCTTCCCTCTTGCACCACTGTGAAGTGTTTCTCAAACTCCACAAAAGATACCGATTTCACTATGGAGTGTGCCTGTTCTTCTGCTAATTTTGGCTCATTTGACTGTTTAAATTAATTATGCAATACTTCTATCCAATTCTTTTCTACTAGTTGCTCTGTATATAGATCATAATAGAAATTCTAAAAATTCAGCAACATATTTTGTGGGTCCTCCATTAGCATGTTGTTTTCTTTCAGTGTCCTTTATTTTATACACACTCCTCTTTCACTTTGTCTTAATCTAAGGGTCAAATTTCTTTCCAATTTTGGTGAGTTAACTAGAATGTTCTTTCTGCATTCCTTTTAAATTCATAATCCCTCATCAATTTTTTTAGTCGACCTCTTTCATCACCTTCTCCAAATTCTGTGATTACACTGACTTATTGATTCTCTAAATCCTTAAACCACTTTTGCCATATATGCAAGGTAGTATTATTATAAACTCACCACTTTCTGGCATACTTCGATAGAAATTCCTTCCATTCATACTTTATACATTATCTTGCAGCTACTAACTCATTCCCTGTGCTCCAGTGAATTGTTTCTTTTGTATTTCCCCTGCCATGCCTATTAAAAGTCAACTGATTTTTGATATACTGATCCTTCTTCTGTAGTCCACATTAGTGTCTACAGCGAAATTTGCATAAGCTGAGGAGAGACTTCCTTACCTTATACTCCTTACCTATCCTCCACAGTGACTATATATGGTATATGTTAGAAAAATATGTATTAATGTGTGTATGCTTAATGTCAATTAATAATCAAGTGATTTAATATGCTTTTCATTCTATTTTTCATGCACTGTGTTATATACAAATTGAGTTTCATATGAGACTGAAAAAGATGCTTTTTGAAAACTGCAGTATGCTTTCTGAAACTTGCAAGTTGCCCTCTGACCTATTAACTGCTAGCACAGCAATATTCATGTTTATGCCTTTTGCAAATGTACTTGAGAAGCAGGTGCTTATCTGCTAGGTCAGGAACGAATGAATGAACAATACTATATTCTTTAAATGTAATGATTTTAGACAATCAGCTCTGTTTGAAGCATGAGAACATGTGCAGTTGCAGTAACTTAGAGATAAAATAGACAAAGGATTATTAGAGAAATGAACTGCTAGCATTGTGCTTGAATTAGCCATAGTACCTTGAATGGTAACATAACATGTATCTAACTGGGAGTAATCAAGGCCATGTTGTTTTCCTCAGGAAGTTTCACATAAAAATTGATAAATCAGCAGAAATTCATGGGAATGATGGTCAGCAGATGATGATGAAAAGGTGGTAATCTGTTACGTCAGCTTGGTAGGCCATAACTAGTTTGAGAATGTATAAAAATGAAAGTATTTCCTGTTTCTGGTTAGACAAACTCTGTATTAGCACGTTTTTGTCTCCTTGCTGCAAGATTAAAGTGCCTTAACATGAACCTACTGTGTTTTGATCATTTTTAAAGTATATTTTTCCTTTTACAGTATATGTTAGAAAAGTATGTGATCTCTTCTTCCTTCTGAAGATTCTGATGTGCATAGATCCACTAATCTAAGCAGTTTAGTAAATAACTCAAAATATTTCCCTGTCTTGGAGATTTGTTAGCTCCTCTTGCCCTTTTATACATCTTGACTCCATGTTATTAAGTTAAAATTGACTGCTCACACCATTAATCTTTCATGAAATGTAATTTTATTTTACGCATTTATATTAATTTCTCCATTGTGGATGCTGCAGACCTATGAAAACTCACTAACATTGAGAGTTAGTAGCCCAAGATCCTTTCACCACCACATATTTCCCCTTGTTATCAGTGAGGTTGTCTCCTGACTGAAAATATTAATATTCACTAATCAAGAGGGCTATACCAGTGATGGTAACTCTCAACTGAAAATGTTAATAAATGTACTAATCAATAGCACCATGCCTCTCTTTTTCCCTTCTGGAAATGTGGAAAACACCACAGTATTAAACCATATTTTACTAACTTTTTATGATTAGGCATATCCATTTTGAAACATTGCCATATGCTAGAATATTTTTCTTAGCTGGCTCATCACTTACTCCTTCTTTCCTGGGTTGCAACACATTTACTTTCCATGAAATTATTCTTACTATGCATGTTTGTGAGTACCTGACCAGTTTTCCTCTGTACAACTCTTCCCTTTTAGTGGTTCGACTTTCTATAAAAAAATACAGTACTGCTAAATGACAAATTATTTTCCCATCAAGCATTCTGACATATTGACTGTCTTTCTGCCATACTGTCTTGTTACTATTTTTGTGTTGGCAAGTACCCATAAACTCCTACCCACATAGAACATTATATTTATTAAAAATGTGCATGTTCTTATAACATTTATAAAAAGAATTGTGATCAACTTGAGTTAAACTACATACATCAAACAATATTCTGCATTCAAGGCATATTGATCCCCACAGAAATGAGGTTCAGGCTTGCTTTCACTTTAGTCGATGAAACCCCACTGTAGGTGGGCTGTGTTTTTTGCCATACTGCATTTGCAAAGTGCATTTCACTCCCTCTCTCCCTGCAGATCACAGTGTGTAAATATTGTTAGTAAATCAGCTAATTTCCCTTTCAAAGTTACGCCCTTACACATCTTGCACTTTTATACTGAAGCAATGTCACTACTTCACTTTTGCAATTCCACATCATTAATACACAAGCTTTACTTAAACATTATTTTACATATTGCCTTCATAGATTTCCTCTAGCTACATGGGTTATACCTCTCATTTTCTTGGTTGACAAGGCATCATTTTTATCTCTCATCTAGCTCAACCTGAAAAGTGAGTATGATTTTAAAGATTATCCTGGAGCTTCATTCTGCACCATTTCCTATCTCGACTCATGTCTCTTTGCATTTTGTATGATTTCATTGACTCCTTCCCTTGTAACCCGGTGTGCTTTCTCTATGTATTTGAATGTTATAGCACTTGTGCGAAACAGTACTTATAAAACAGCTGTTATAAAATATTGAATGTTAAACACTTATGTCTACATAGTTTTACTGCAAGGGTCAATGCATCCCCCTTCTTGTGTGTTTCCACACTGAAGGCATGTTCAATATAGATTCTCACATCCAAACAATACAGCTTTTTTCCAGGTTGCAAAATGTTTAACAAAACCTTCTCTTTCGACTCAAGTATGGCAAAACACACAATCATCTATTTCTCTTACATTTTATTCCATTCCCTGAGAAGAAAAGATGGTGAGGACATTCAACTACAATCTCTTACTCTGAAAAGCCTCTTCATTCCACCAGCTGTAACCTAACATAACCACCTGGACTGTTATCTCTATTTTTTTCAGTATCCCTGCTAACCAAAGATTTCTTAATTCATGCTGTGTCTTTCTCATTCACTATTTTTTAATTCTAGTTATTCCAACCTTACTTGATTATCTATAATATGTGTATGTGCCTGCCTTAAGACCCTTTGTAACTCTGTTAATGAATCCGAATGTTGTAAAGAATTTGTTAAACTTCACCAAAACTTTTCTCATACTGCTTAACACATGCATTCTTGATTCTATGGTGGTTCACTTTTGTAATATTAACTGGAGGAGGTAAATAAAGATGAGAGGCAACTGACCAAAAAAATTAGAAAATTTTAATAAACTCTAGTGCCTCAAGCAAACAAACATTCAAGGAGGCGTGTATGTCGAGGCACTAGGGTTTATTAAAATTGTTTATTTTTTATTGGGTCAGTTGCCTGCCATCTTTATTTATTTATTTGTTTTTTTAGTCACTGGAGGAGGTTTCATGACACAAATGCCTGTTTCTGTCACTTGCAGTCATTGACATGGCTTATAACCTCACAGAAGTACTGGTGCTGCTACTGTTACTAAAATGCTCTGGGACTGCTCCTTTCCTTTTGACATTCTCTGTGCAACCTTCTTTCTTCATTTACCATGTGATATTTTCTTTCCTGCATTTCTTTCTTTCTTATCCAACTCTCCTATCATTCACAATCAACTTGCATTTGAAATTGTTGCAACATTATTACTCACTCAGATGTTTTACTGTTTCTTCACATGGAAGACAGAGGGAGTCACCACATCTACCTAACTGCCATTACTGGAAGTCATGTTCATAGGTTCACAGGTACTTACTGAGCTATTGATCTATGAGAATTTGTTGAAGCCTTGCCGTGCATTCCCATGGTCATCTTTAGTCCTTATATTTTGTGAACTAATAACCCAGAGGAGCGCAGAACAAAGATATGTTGGGGCATTTACTTGTTGATCCTATCTATAAGGGATATGGGTGATAAACTGTCTGAGGGGGACTTTGCAAGTTCCTATCCATTCATCAAAATTACATTTTAATTGTGTAAGAGAAGTAGTTTGCTTTATGTGTAGTGGAAGATGCTGGCATAGAAGAGGTATTCTATGTCATACATGTGCATGCCTTCAACAGCTTCTATTTATTTTGCAAATGAGATTGAAATACCTTGAGTTGGTGTTCACACTATCACTGGATTTGTGAATGTGTAGTAGGCCTGGCAGGATAGGGTCTACTGAGACTCTATTCATGAAGAGAGGTTACCACACAGAAGCCTGTATGATACTGGGAAGAAGGACAAGGCTTTGAGACAGTCTGCATAGTTTTTGTGAATCAGGTCCCTAGACCTTTTAGTATGAAAGTGTTGTGGTCACTCCTTTTGTAACATGTGTTTGGACAGATGCGTAATGAATGGAGCATATATTTAATAAATGGACTAACGACAGCTGAGTATAATGGAATGACTGCATCCCTATACCTGAATACCACACCTTTAGTTATAAGTTGTTAAATGAAAATGACAGTGTAGTGCATCAATTTTTGGTTGAAATTCATTCACTTATCCAGCAAATTTATATTATTTATTTATTTTACATTTGTTGACCAAGATTGTTCGACTGAGCTGAAGAGCCCTTTTCAGCAGAGGAACAGGGAGAAAAACTCCAACACATTAAACAATTTTCATTATAAATTAGCATTAAACAGCAATGTTACAGGATTATTACAAGGCATTGAGTAGCAATACAATGTTATACAGTGTCAATAATCAGGAGTATAGCAAAACTAGTTCAAGATGTATAAAAAAAATATGTCATTAAGATGAATCTAGTTTTTGGGGTAAGTGGTTACAAAAACCCAGTTTTATCATATTGTAATTGCATGAAGGCAAGCCAATTACAATAGAATGTTTCTCTGTGGTGATTTGCTTAATAGATTTTAGAAGACAGTAGAAAGCGTAGTCAAGGAAGATTAGAGAGAACTAGTGAGAAGAGTGAGTTAAGGGCAGAAAGTAGATTAAGGTATGAGAAGTAGGGGATGTTAAGGAGGGAGAGTGCAGTGGCAGGACGAGTGACTTTTAATCATATTCCATATTGCAATGAGAATTAAAATTCTTAAGTCCTTCAAGGCAATTATAATGTTCCTCAGATATAGGTATGAATTATGAAAATATACATAGATAGTTGCAGGTTTAAGCCAGAGAGCTCTCTCTTAATATTTTGTGTAGTCTCTAAAGGGTCAACAAGTTACAGATAACGTATGTGTTACCCAAAGGAGCAAAATTGCTATAACTGTGAATTTACAGTTCAGTAGTAAAAGCATATTTTGCTTTATCTAGACGGTTGTTATGGTAACTATTTTGAATAATTGGTAGTGAAAGTATTTTTGAGTTAAAAGAAGGAAAATCGCTAATGCTCTTGATTGAAAATAGTGTTGCCTTATTTGGATAAAGAGAACAGTTTGTCACAAAATCATGGTTATGCACATAAACATTTCTAGTCACTGCCATCAAAAGTCCTGGATTAAAAAATAAAAGTGCATTTGCCTCAAGAATATTTCATGCTTTTAAAATGTGCTTTATCAAAATATTAAAAATATGATAAAAAATATCTATAGTTGCATTTTTGTAGATACAGGAAAGATCTCTAAGCATTCCTTCAGTTACTTTTCTATTTTGTTCTCATTTTTTTATGGCTGCGATGACAAACTGTAGAGGGTAAGATTTCATATCCATTTGGTTTCTCAGAGAATTATTTATACTTGCTCTACTTTTACAGCCATCTATTTTTTCAACCATCACAATATGGTCCAAAAAAAATCAAAAGTTCATAGATTCATTTGGCTTTATTTTTGCAGTGTATTGCCTGCTTGTTCATAATGTTATTCCTAAAGATCTTTACTATTAGTGAGTCTAATACAAATGTTGTAAGCCTCTGACTGATTTTTTTAAAAATAATTCTACATTATTTCTTGTTGCAAAGTAGAAAAACATAAATCTTTTCTAACATTTTTTTTCTGTAGAACAGAAGTTCTAGCAAAAATTAATGAAGACTGGTGTTTCTTGACAGAAAGAATGTTTGTAGTTCCTTCTTTTTAGTGCCCCTTCAATGAAGATAAGCTATCTAAAGCTGATTTTTTCTCCATGAAAAACTTTCTGGGACACATTATGCACTCTAGCTTGGGTTCCTATTGGAACATCGAATATTCAATTGTTCAAATCACTAAATGATCAAACGATTAAATATTCAAATGTTCGTAAAAAATGGAAAAAAAAAAAAAGTAAAGGGTGTAGGCAGGGGGGTGCAGGGGGGCTTGCCCCCCTGCTCACAGCAGTTACTTTTGTTTTTTTTTTGTTTTGTTTTTTTTTTTCATTACATTTTCGAAGTTTTAGTACTTTGATCATATGGTGTCGACCATATGGTATTCGAAGTACTGAAACTTCAATAATGTAATATGTAACCATTCAGCTTGCATTATGATCATCTTTATTGTAGGCCATCAGTTACACACAAACATATAACCATTAATAAACATGTATACACTATTAGTATGACAAAAACACCCTTGATATGGCAGGTACACTCTCATACCACTCTCCTGTATCCCACCATAAATGACCTCCAAGATTTTGCAGATGTACTTTCATACAGTTCACCTGTCTCCAATGATATGTCACAGTGTGAAGCTGAGTTCATTCCACTTAATCTCTCAATAAAATGTATTTTCCAAAGCGAATTCTTATACCATTAACTCTTATATCCTTTGATACAGAAAAGAAAAAGAGGGAAGACTGCCTCCCAACTGGAGACCCTTTACCCAAAAGCCCTGCCTAACTATAACACATGGGAGGGCAAGTGGGGTTTCCATTCATCTTCATCAAGAGGCCAAAACTCCCAAATGCTCCACTTTAATTACTATCTCCTTACCTACCCCTCCCTCCCTTCCTAAAGGTGTCTTCCATCCTTCTCAAAACATTACCCTTTTATCTCCTATCTTCCTGTATTCTATCTCAAGCCTGAAGTGCTACGAATGCCAGCCTAATTTTCTGCATGAAAATAGCCCTATTTCTTAACCAATCTCAGATCTATTCCTGGAAACATCCAAATACAAAAAATGGCTGCCATGAGAAAACAACTATTGCCCAGGAACCCGTGACCAGAAAAAAAAAATGTTCCAACTTGCAATCCAATAATCTTTATTACCAGCATCAACATATACACAAACATAAACCATTAATGACCATATATACATGATTAATATGACAAAATCATTTTGATCAGACAGGTGCATTCTCATAAAACTCAACTGCATCGCAACATAGATATCTTGTTTGACACAGTAGGCACATTGTCATACCACTCACCTGTCCTCAACAGTATATCTTAATGTGAAGTACATTCCAATTAATCTCTCAATAAAATGTATTTCCTAATGCAATGTCTAATAGTTCTTACTCTTATTTCATTCAAACCATGAAAAAAGGGGGACCATCACTTCACAATCAGAGGTCCTTGCCCCAGAAGGTCACTTGCTGTCTAAACAGCATCTTGTTTACCATGTTATATTCCTTATATACTATCCCGCATGACTGCATACCTAAATTAAACCTTTATAACTTCATCTGCTCATTCTTTAAACAAAAGAGTTGTGTGTAAATTAAAACAGATGCATACTGATCTCCCTTAAATGTGTACTTCACTCCTGCATCATACTGAGTCCCTCTTGTAACGATCCCATTGGTCTAAAGTTAAAAAGCCTAATGAAGGATCTACCCCTGCCTTCTGCTTCAGTCACAGAGATCCCAACATCTCCCTTCTACACTAACCTTGAAATAATGCATGACCAATTTATCACTGCCTTTGGACACCTCTGTTAAAATAGTAACAAATTAAAAATGATCCATGACAATAACCTGCACTTGGGAAATGGACACCGATGTTACCCCCCCCCCCCCCGCCAGATGCATTGTCATGATATCTGGCCAAAAAACCTTTAACAGAGCATCATCCAAAGTCTACAACTACCATAACTAAAAACAAAGCAAAAATAAACTAAATGTATATCTAAATGACACCAATTGTCACCTTTATCTCATAAAAGACTTAAATGCATTATGAAACACACTTACCCTGCTAACTCATTTCTTCAGTGAACTTGCCCTCATATGCCAAATCTGAAAGTCTCTCTATACAGAAAGAATGAGATGAGCATCTGTCTTCAACATTCCCTTAGCTGTGTAAAGCTCTATTCAAAATAACATCAGACTGCCTCAAACGAACCTGCATCCCAAACAACTGCCAACACAAACTCCATTGTACAAGGTACAAGAGCTCCTTCACTTTACCTGCCAGTACCACTTAAGTCATATTACCAAGCTGATCCATCTTGGAGCACCTTAGCTAGATTAAGAGGGTATCTCAGGTTACACAAACGTCAATTCATGTTAACTTAACAAGTGACTTTTTAATTCAAAAAGCATCTACATAAAGAAAAACTGAGAATGTTGGCCATAAAGCACAATTCAGCCAGTAATGTAAAACAAAACCCTTTAAATAATAGCTGAAGAAATTGTCTACTTGTGGGAAAAGCTTGTCCAACACTCTCCCCCCGGATTCACGAATCCTCCGTGTAAGACTTAATAAGTCTTGCTCGGAAAAGCAGGGGGCATGTCCGACTGCCAAGCAGTCTAAATGTCCATGCCCCTGCAAGTGATTGAAAAGTAAAAGCAAATACACAAGAGCAAGTCCGCTCAAATGTCCTTGCACCCAGCACCACACTCCCTGATATTGTAAACCCCCATCACAGTTATAAAAAGGAAAAAGTTAATTTTATTTTTTTAAATACCCGAAATAGCTGCCCGTATTTGCGCGTGTGTGTGCCCATTGCTTAGCTAGAGTTAACAATTCAGACATGGAAGAGCATAAGAAAGAATTTGTATGCAAATCACACAGCAATCGTGTAATGGTAGGGCGTTCGCACAAAGAAGAGGTGTTCACAGTTCGAGTCCCACCACTCCTCTTCGTATTTATTTTTAAATCAGTATATGAAATAATATCAGACAAAAATATGTTTAAATAGTAGTAAAATGCAGTGAAATGGCCAATGTAACAATGAACAAAATAAATATTTTAAATGATCCTGATATATAATTGCCTGAAGCTAAGCAGCGTTTCACCCAGCGCAATACAGTTGCCCATAGTTTAGTTATGGTTAATCCAGTGCAATAGAGGTGCCCATAGCAAAATAGCGCTTTAACCAGCGCAATCTGTTTGCGCAGATGTGCACGCAGCACCAACCAGGGCACCGTAGGGCACTGAGGAGCAATGTAGAGCAAAGTTGCTTAAATGCAGCCACACCCCCTAGCCTGTCTGGACAGTATGAAAATAAAATGAATGACAAGGTTCGAACCCAGGACTCTGTGCATCATAAACAAAGTACAGAACCACTAAGCCATGATAATGTAGGAGAAACAGCCACTGTTAACAGACATATGCTTATTAATGGTAGTTTAACCATTACTAAGCAGGTATCCAGTCAGCCGAGAATTAAAAAAAATGGTCAATCACAAAAAAGTGCGGGAAATGCGGCATATTTAAGCCCCATAGGCGGGAATACATGCCATAACTGATTGTAGCTCACATCTGCAATTTGAATGGCTGGTGTCAGAGAGGGAAAACGCTTCCGAGCGCAATGTTGGGGCATCGAGGAGTCGAAATACAAGGTTTGGTTCATTGTCCACCGTCATGAGTCAAGACTCCTGCAGGGCCAGTTCCAAGGGACAGAGTACAAGGCAGAGGTTTGGAAATGGTTAGCTCATGACTTCACTAGTGCCACAGGCGTTCCTCGGACTGGTGAGCAGGTCCGTCACCACCATGCAGACCTGAAGAGACCGAAGCAGGACTGCCTGAACCAATGGATACAGGAGGCCCATGGGATGCAGAATGCCCCACAACTGAGTATGTAGCCATAGAATGCAGTATGTAAGAATTGATAATTGAGTATGTATAATGGATAAGTATGTCTCAATATCCCTTCATATACTTTACAGCTGCAGGTGACAGTGCTGCAAATCAGCAAGCCTATGCTGATAGGCTGCTAAGGCTGCGCCACCAGGCAGGTTAGTGATTATTCTGCATGTATTGTTATATAAAATATGGGAGAGAGCATGAAAGAAAGTGTTGTAGTCCAATAATACAGCCATAAAATTGCCTGAATAAGTCCTCTGCATGTACTGTCAGATAAAAATGTCAGAGAGGCAGAAAAGGAGTGTAGTAACCAATTAAGAAAGGTAACATATATCTGGAATACTATCTCTGCAGGCACTGTCATAGAAAATAAGTGAGTGAGCCTGAAAAATGAGTGTTCTAACCTATTAATAAAGGTATAATATGTCTTGAACATGTCTGTCATATGCACTGTTAAAACAAATAAAGGAGTGAGCTTATGGAAAAGTTTGTGCTGCCATTAATAAAGGTCTAAAACCTGGAGTGTGTCTGCGTCACAAAGTTTGAAATATTGTTGTACCCTTGCATTATACAAATAGTACTGTTTGAAAAGTGCTGGCAACCCAGAGTTGTGCAGTCCCATATAAAGTGGGTGATGGAAGTGCTAGTAGCTGTGAAGCATGTATACAGTCCGCAATAGTGAGTTACTGGCTGGCATGCATAAGTAAATCTGGCACACGTGTAGCATGTTATTTTGTCCACAGAAATGTGAGTGTGTGTCACAAAATGCAGGGTTCTGTACAAATCGAAGTGAAAATGTCATGTGAAAACATCCCAGATATGTAGATAAAGAAATAGAAATGCAATCATGAAATATGTAGCAGTAACATCTGCATCCTGCACAGTTAGTATGCCAGATATAGGTCAGGCATATATTCAACTAGCCAAACCCCATTACACAACCTAATGTATGGTGGCAAGTGTAATAATACATGTAGGGGGTATACACCTGCAGTCACTAGGAATGTAGTGTAGACTAAAAGGTAATTATAAGATGTTAACCGAGGTTTTTTTCTACACCCTACTGTATGTGCATAAACCATGCAATTCCACACCTCAATGGGTATGTGTAATCTTAAATATTTGTTGAGACATATGTCCTATTGTTCAATAAATATTTGCATTCACGTTGATGCATGTGCCCTGTTTAAACACCACAGTCATGGTGGCCCATTGCTACCAAACATCCCTGCATGCTGTTAGAATATCCACTGTGGTTCAATATATGCATGTGTTATGCTTGCTGTTCAACTGTTGGAACCTTGGTGTGTTGGGTTAATGGGAATATTACTGCATGCTGTTACAACTAATCTGGAATGCTGCTGTTTATGTTGTAATTAAACACACCTAATCACAGAACGTATGGGAAGGCCGGTCCCAGTGGACCCACCTGTCCCTCCTCAGCTGGCGAGTGCACCTGGCACCAGTAGGTCCATTGCCCAGCCCGGGTTCCCCCTCCTCCATTGGTCCTGTGCCACCTTAAGGTGGAAGCACTGAAGGGGATGGGGCTCATCTCCCTGTGCAAGCATGGGCAGAGAAGGGCCACCTGTCACCCTTCAAAGGGTCCGGGTTGTGGTGCGTAGGGAGATCCAGCGTTCAGTCACTGATCCCCTATGCCAGCTTGAGGCGAGTGTGGTGCATCTCATGGGTGACCCTGCCCATCCTACACAACCCCAGCACAGCCACCCTGGGGGCTGCGAAGGTGCAGTGGTAACTGCCCATGAGTGGGGATCTCAGTTCCACTGTTACCATCTGTGGGCTCATGGGCTTGCAATTTCCAAACATCCAACCCCATCAATTGTGTTCAGCCACCCCATGTGTCATACACAACCCCTGTATGTGTCTTGTCTGTCTTGTCTGTTTACCTCCCCAACCTACCTCCTGGACATACCTAATTCCTTTACCTCACTTCCCACTCTCACCTGAAAAAAAAAAAGGGCAATCTGTACCCACAAGAAAATTATGCCCCATACATAGCTGCCCATTTCGCACACATGTCCATTGGAAATGTAAACTGATAATTATAATTGGCAGTACAACATACTTTGTTGTCCTCACCCATCTCCCAGGGGTGGAAGGTTTCAACTATCACTCCAAATTTATTGCATATGCACAGCTGTTGCTGGTAAAGAAATGGGCAGCTATGGACCTTCCCAACAAATCCTGCACATCCCAAGCTTGTTTACCTACTGTCTGTCCCTCTTTGTGCCCCCTTTTTCACCACTTTCCTATCTCCCCATATTCTTTTCTTTAAAAGAAATTAGCTCGGGGGTTAGCGGGAGTAAGCACTTGTAAGCAGTAGTAAGCGGGTTTAAGCGAGTGTGCGCATGTGTGCGCTTAGCTAAGCATCACTAAGCATTGCGTAAACCTGCACAAACCCACTTACAACTGCTTAAAAGTGCCTTAGTCACTCTATGGCAGGGCCCTTGTTCTGCTCAGCAGCAAAAGAAAAAAACCTCTGCCAGTCTCAAACCCCAGCCCATTGACACAATAGACTGCATGAATTACCACTAAGCCACAGCAGATATACAAATAACTGGGTTCTGAAATAAATATATCATGCATTATAATGAAGGAATGTAAATGGAAATCAGGAATGGTATAACACAAATCCTGTTCTGTGGGTCTTTACCAGCAGTTGTTGTGGAATTGCATGACATGACTGTGAAAGGAGAACCAGCCATCCTAGCAGGGAATAATGTTACAGTAGCACCTTACAAACACCACACAGTATCAGACCAGGATAAATACTGGCCACAGGAATACAGTGCAATAACCACATTTGTATGGCAGTTAATTGTGTAAGTCAGAAATAAAGTAAATACTCTCATGTATCCTGTGTTAGCATTTGGAGGGGTGAGTACATGTCTACACTGAGAAGTGTGTACTGGAAGCAGCAACATTCAGGTTTGAGTGCAATATGCATATAACTGGCTACAACCCTAGCTTCAGATAAGAGACATATACTAACCTTCTGACTGACACAACGGTGTCCAGAGCAAACAAGCATGGGCCCCACCTTGGACAGCTGAAAGGGCTACACCTACATAACCTAGCTTTTTATAGCAGTGGGCTGCAATCACAGTGAGAAATGCAATCACCACACAGCAGGCTGCATGCAATTACTAAATGGTGGGCAGCAATTGGTACAGAGGCTGTCACATGCACAAGTGCAGATACCTAGAAAAGCAGGCTGCACCTGCAGTCCACACATGCAATTCTATCATTGCAGGTGCTGGGAGATAGAGAGGGAGAGAGAGACAAGAACACAGACACAGACAGAGACAGAGACACAGCAGAGAGAGAAACTGAGACATAAAGCAAAATAGAGGGGGAAAACCCAAAGCAAACAACCAAAAAAACCCTACAAAACCATAACACACAGAGCAGGGAAATACAAAGGTAAGGTATGTAACTCACATGTATGTGTTGGCATGTAGTAGATGTCCCTGAAGAGTACTCTACACACTGCAAATCATCCATGTTTCGCAGCAGTACGTATCTATCTGTATCCGCACATGTGCATAGGGCAAGGGACATACTGCAACTGTTAGTGAAGGGTGGACAGATATCTGTCATTGAAGGTTGATATGTGCATATATCTATGTAGGTCATAGTGTGTGGCCTAGAAAACAGCATGCTGTGCTGATATATGTCATGTGGTTGTTAAATGCTGTGGGACTGATTTGTCAGATCTGCTGTGTTACAGCCAGTGAGGCCTGCTAATGCTACATGGGCTGAGGACAACCACATGCATTCTGCACAACACTGTGCAATATAATCACATAACTGTACATCCCTCAACTGTCACATAAGTGATATCCCCACCATGAAAGGTGGACTGTACATGTGCCTATATGTACATCCAGGTGTACAGCAATGGATGTGTACATGTATGTGTATAGATATGTATATATATATATATATATATATATATATCTATATATATATATATATATATGTATATATATATATATATATATATATATATATATATATATATATATATATAGATAGATATATAAATACAAATATATATATAGCCATAGAGAGAGAGAGGGAGAGACAGAGTGACACAGGGTCATATGTACTGCAACAGGTGTGTGGTGACCAAGGCATGGACTGTAGACAAGTGTTGATACTGCAGTGCCATTCCTCCTTTCCAAAACACTGTACCCATTAACTACCACATAGGTAGAGATCTACCTAACAGTGAAGGTGTGATAAGGGAACATGGGACACAGGTGGACAGTAGCCTCCGCTTTGATAAAGACAGTGCCACACTACACCTGTAATCAGTCTGTGTGTTATGTGCCATGACAACAGGTGTGTTATCTATAGAAATATAGGGCAGTGTTCCCTTCTACCCATCACAATGCCCTGTGTGGTATGTACCTCACATAACAACTACACCAGGTGAAAAGGCCACAGACATACCTCCCAAAGGGTAATTCTGGCCGCAAACAGATGCCCTATGCAGACTGACTCACAAAACCACATCTGCACTGTATTGCATAATGGCCACACAGAGGTGACCTCTGCTGGACATACAGAGGTATGTCACACCCATAGCTGGGTGACAACCACCATGGCAACATATCACAATCCCTCCAGGATACACACTCTAGGGCCCTAAACCTTGTCAGATCACTAAACAGCACATGCTGGAGGGATAGGTTCCCATCTCAGAGATATGCCATACACCAGAATAGACCACCTACCAATAGCAAACAAGACTCCTCCTTAGCAGTTGTCATAAATACCCCTGATGATTATGTGGGAGATTGGTAATACACCCCAAGAAACACCTCTGTAGTTCTGGTTGGCAGGGGCAAGTGAAATCAAAGTACATGTGTGTCAAAGGCCAGGGTAGCATATGGCTAGGCTGCCATAGGCCCTAGGGCCAACAGCATATTACCTACCTATGACACTATCCACTCACACATGTACTCAATGCAATACCTGTTATGTGAGGTTGAATTGAATGTGTGCAAGGTATGTAAAGGTGTGATAGCATAGTGTGAAGTTTTATCTGACATGGTAGTGTCTATCCTAGCTGTGAGGACAGCAAATGATGTGTAATGTACTGTTAAACAGACATAGTAGTACGGCATATGATGTGACGTAGTTCTTTGTTGACGAATGTGGTGTCTCATTGTAGGCTAAAGCAATACATGTATGCTTAGTGAGTGGTACTGCTGGTGAATCCAACTCCCATATGAACTGTAGTACTACCAGAAGCTGTAGGCCTAAACAGCACAGTATGGTGTGTGTTCACATTGATTGGAAACACTGTCATCTGTGTTTCCTGTAGTCTGCACAGAGGACAAAACTCAGGCATAAGGGTGTGTAAGTAGTGGCACACAGTACGGTATGGTACACAGGTAATGCTCATCTGTGTTGGCATACAGTGGTGTGTTGTATGTTTGTCTGATGTGTGTGTAATCATGCCTGTACAATGGCTGCAATCATATGTGTGTTACAGGGTATACGTGTTTATCCAGCTAAATATATACTCTGTTACAGCAGTGTGCCACCTATAGTAACAACTGTACACATCTGTTAGGCAGGGCTGTGGCATCAATGACTAGGGCTGTTGACTGGTACTGCTGTACCTGTACTTTACATCCACTGCAATGGATGACATCTCTGTTCATGCATTGGTGTGATATACACCCCTGTCTTGAGGTTGTGCAATGTGTCACAAACAGTGTGTTGGGTACTGTTGTATAGTGGTGTGATATACAGAGTGTGCCAGGCACTGTTAGTTAGTTGTAGCCTAAGAACCACTAAGTGGTATTGAATGTGTGCAACCTCTGACAGACATTAGGATGGTATATATGTCAGTAAAGTGATATCTGCGGTTAAAGGTGTAAAGAGTGCCACAGGACTCACTCACACATATTGTTCATATCATTTTCAGCCAGATGGCACACCAACGCAATCCATCATACAAAGCGGATGAGGAAGAGGTGATACTACATAGCCTATTGCAGCAGTACATGGTGCTGTTTCTGTAGAAGCAGCCAGCACCAGCAGGAGCAGACTGCACTGTGGCAGGAACTTGTTCGTCGGGTAAATGACATAGGTATGCATAACTGGACATATGAGCAGGTACGCCATCACTGCAGTGATTTAATTAGACATGTCTGGTGGCGTGCCTCTGATATCCAAAGACAACAGCATGCCACAGTTGGTGGGGTGGCCATTTACCCCCCCCCCACCAGAGTGGAGGAGCTGCTCCTAAGCATGGTGGCTCCTTGACAACAGCAACATCAACCTCTGACATGTTGTCATGGAGGCCAGAGCCACCCAGCATGTCCACCCGGAGCAAGCAGATAACATGCCCTATCTGTAGACGACAGTTAACTGTACTGTTAGATTATGTCTACATGAGATGTGTACTGTGTGTTTAGCAGTTCTGCTGCCTAGTGTTGTGTAATACTGATATTTCGAATAATATCTCTACACCTGTGACTGTTGACTGTTGTTATACTGCAGTTTAACATACACACTGTAGCAATGCCACAGTTGTGGCCGCTGACTAACTCTCTCATATTCTCGTAGGTCCCTCTGGTGTGACAGCAGGGCAGCTGATCCATGCTGGTGAGTGTGTTATAACTGCAATATTGGTAATGAAATATGCATGTCATAGGTGAGGTGTAGGCCATGTACACATAACAAACCTATGCATAATGCATGCTGTGCATGTTTTCTGTAAGATGTTGCACAGCTCAGTAATGTCAGTAGCTGCCTCTCTGACATGCAAAACACAGACCATAAGACACAGTTGTGGCAACCCCGTACTGCACATTGGATAGGCATAGTTGCAGCACCTGTACACAACATAACACATTTATCATACGCAGTATGCAAATACATGCTACATATGGCGTAACCACACACCCGCTGTAAGGTCACACCTCAGTATCCCACATGTCATCCACACACACACATGATGTACCTCAGGGGTAGAGGCCTATCATGGGGCTGTGCAACACTCTTCAACAGATAACACAGTCATGTTAGGCAATGCTCCATATTGGGCACCTCATACACCCATGTACAAAGTGGCTGTGTAATAGTGAATGTAGCCATGGCACTGCAGTTCAGGTACAGCATGCTAGGTGGTGGTCTGTTACACAGTAATAGCCATGAGTGACCACAAGTTGCATGACGATGATGATGATGATGGCACATGGTAGTACACCCCATCCAGTTACAGTGACCACAGTACTACACATAGCGGTCTTTGCTTTGCACCTCATTGTTGTGTGTGTGCAAACATATGCACCTATACACAATATGCATAGCATGTTGTGTGTGTGCTTACATATGCCAGTATACACAATATGCACAGCTGTCGCCATCTGTACAAAGAGTCACATATATGTCCTGGAATGCTATTGGGTGTATAGGTCACATGCCACACATTGGGTATGTGTGGTGTTTAATGTTGCAGTCGTGTAGCATGCCATGTCATGGCTGGCACCGACATATCTGCAATATGTCCCACACTCACCATAACCACTGTACAATGGCCATGTCAAGCATTGAGATTACTTCATGTCTACATGCACCACTCATCCCATGTCTGTACATTGCATGCATTTGCTACACCTGTGCCCACTATTATTTGCTATGGACACAGACACTGTAAGCAGGCATGGCAATCTATGTGTCACACAGATAACACATGCAGCCATGGTATGTATACCATTGAGTGATGGTGCACAGGACATTGTAGAGCAGATAATACTTGCACAGCAATGTCGTGTCCATGTACACATTGTGTTCCAGGGTGTAGTCAATCACTGAACAACTACACACATGCATCACAGCCATGTTTAATGTCATTAAATAAGGCCATCAACACTTGCACTGCATGGTCTTGAGCAACACATATTCTGCATGCTGACACGTGTGAGGTGACTGTTAGCATACTGTCGCCCACCTTCACCCATTATTGTGTATGTGTTGGATTGCTGGTGTGTGTGTGTGTGTGTGTGTGTGTGTGTGCGTGTGTGTGCATGTGTGCATGTGCTCATGTGCTCATGTGTTCATGTGCGCATGTGCGCATGTGCGCATGTGTGCTAACATCATGTACAGATTGTGAAGTGTGCTTCCTGTCTTCCTTCCACAGGTGCTGAGTTAGGGGTGTCTGAATGCAGCAGGGAACCTGATGTCACTGCCACTAATACTGGAGATGATGAGACATGTATTGTGGTACAGGAAGGTCTGTCAGGGTCTGTCATTGTTCCACCAATCGAAAGTACACAGCGTTCAACCCCATCTATCCACACACTCATACTGCCAATACATCCCTCATCACCAATAGCCTTCTGAGGGACAGCATACAGTCGGCATTGACCAGGAGAGTGTGGTACCAATGGCACGTGCATCCCCTCACAGCAGCCATAGCCGGATTACTGGAATGGTACCACATAGGCAGATGTCCAGGGGTTCTTGCGGGAGCACCACTGGATGTATTGCCCCTGGCAGACGTGCCCGCATAGGTATTACAACTTCCAGTATGTTCAAGGCTGTAATGCAGGCACAGGCACATATTGAATGGTACACCTGACAGGGACTAAGGGCATAGAGGGCCCATTACACTGCTATCAATGACAGCATCTGTGACCTTGCCAGTGCCATCTGGAATTACACCGAGGTCATTGATAGCTGTTGGAGGGAGACATTAGATGTCCTCCACAATGTGTTAGCCATGAGCCAGGACCGTGCGAGACGGATGGGAAGCCGATGCAGATGCATGCCAGCAACAGCATCAGCTGGCAGTCATCATGGACGGACCACGGATCACAGCCACTCCTGTAGTGGCAGTAACAGCCCCAGCAATGCTGGGGCTGGCCTGTCCATTGACCGTCCTACTAGACCACATGCACGTGGCACTGGCCAGTCCCAGCAGGGACATAGGTCCAGTCATCATACCTCTGCCTCTGATGATAGCATCAAGTCAGGGTTGGTACCCGATACTGCCCGTAGCACCACTGCCAGGCACAGGTACTGTGTCCGTGGCCAGAGACAGTGATCTGTAAGGCCTAGCAGGTACAGTCTGTGTCTGTCTCACAACCGCCCATATATGGCAGCCACATGGTGGAGTTGTGTGCATGCAGAGACACACACACATTAACCAAACAACTAGGGTCACACATACGCACACACATTACATCAACATTGGCCCATGCTGTACTGTTGTCCCTCACACACACAAACACACAGACATGTCGATTGGATGGGTCAATGTCGGGCTCTGGCAAACCAACAACACACCCTGTGCATATGATGACACCTGTGCCACCTCCTGTCATCTGTCACATCGATGCAGGAATAGGCTAACATGGTTCTGATGCACAGGGTGACATTATAGCAGTGTAGCAATAGTAACACATTGCCAACAGGAAAGTGTACTGATATCCTTGTAGGTATATCTGAGCAGGCATTATGCATCACAGCTCTGATAGTCATTGTAGCATTGTTTACACCAGTGTTAGGTTTGAGTATGTATTGTCCACCCATGTGCCACTTGGCTGAAGTGTACAGTGTTGCCAGCATGTGTTAGTGAGTGGACAGTACATGTGTGATGTGTGCATTACAAATTAGCAGGTGTACATCTGTGAACATGGTGTGTGCGCACTGTCTGCATGTAGGTGCATAGTGGACACTTGGTATGTGCGACACACCCTGTTGTACACATTAACATCATCTCATGGTATCTTTTGATGGCCAGTATGCATTCTACTACAGATATGTACTAACATGGGTACACATGTGTGTATGACATGGGTTGGCACTATGCTCTGGGTGATACTGTTGATATCTGTCAATGATCTGCAGTCTGGTAGTATACACCACCTCAACAGCATGACTATAACCAATCATTAGATGATGTCCTGACAGATGACACACAGTTGTAGGGAACTCAGTAACAGTTGGATCCTTCCGGTACTATACTATAACAGTAACCAGTGGTATTGACCGCCACACATTCCTGTGTGGCATATAGCCCTCTTACGTACATGCAAACACACCTGGTATATGTCCATCCACATCAGGAAATGCATGCATTGGCCTACACTGCATTCCCTGCATGGGACGCATATCCTACACAAGGGTATCATACAGACAGATACCTGTTGCCAATACATGCTGTATAGCCATAAGCCAACTATGGCATAGTCACCCACATTTACTAGACATACTATTCCGACAGTACCACATAGGTGGTAGCCTTCAACATGTATGTTGGGTACCAATGTGTACAGACAGACACGTGTTATGTCATCTGTCCCTTGGTATCCACATATCCATAGATATTGTGGGGTTCATCAGTGTTTCACATAACACATTAGGGGCCTGCATGCATATCCACAGGGCTGTTGTACACCTATAATGACTGTCCATTACTGCCAGTTGTTGTTGTGTATGAACATGTGTGACACATACCCCAGGCAATTACCCTCACTCACAGTACTCTATAGTACGTGTTATGGGTGTGTGTGGCACAGATGACCTTGGCCACAGATCACTACAGTGGCCAGGCTTGTTGCATACATACATATGTGACCTATGATCTGAGAAGCAGCGGCACAATCTGTCGAAGAAAACAAATGTATTCATGTAGTATGCAGGCTTCACACCTATGTACTGATTGAGGTCTTATGTACACATATTCATTTGCCATGTAGATACCCGATGTGTGCATTGTACATACTGTTTTAATCATATGTCATACTGTAGTAAAAGCAAAACCCACACTACATTGACCACCTGTGGCACACACACACTCAGCGTTTGCAGGATTTAACCCCCTACCTAACTATGTTATGATACTAGAAAGATATGCATTTACATGGCACGCTACATGCTTTTCTGGGTGGTTTCTGTTCTCCGGATATATTTGTAGGATGCTGACATCATCAGACATTCCAAAGAGGGATGTACCTCCTTTATTGTGTTTTCCGAGTCTCCAAAAAGGCTACTCCTTACAAAGGAAATCACACACAAGCACACACTGTCAGCATTTGCAGGATTCAAACCCCTACCTAATTATGTTATGATACTACCAAGATACATGTTAACACAGCGCACTACATGCTTTAGTGGGTGGTTTCTCTTCTCCTTGAATATTTGTAGGATGCTGACATCAGCAGATATTCCAAAGAGGGATGTACCTCTTTTAATGTGTTTTCCCAGTCTCAAAAAAGGCAACTCCTTTCAAAGGAAATCACACACACACACACACTGTCAGCGCTTGCAGGATTCAAACCCCTACCTAACTATGTTATGATACTAGAAAGATACGCATTAACACAGTGGGCTATATGCTTTACTTGGTGGCTTCTCTTCTCCTTGAATATTTGTAGGATGTGTTGTCCCAGTCTCAAAAAAGGCTACACCTCTCAAAGGAAATTATACACATACACACACTGTCAGCGCTTGCAGGAATCAGACCCCTATCTAACAATGTTATGATACTAGAGAGATACACATTAACACAGCGTGCTATATGCTTTACTGGGTGGTTTCTGTTCACCTGATATATTTGTAGGATGCTGCCATTATCAGACATTCCAAAGAGGGATGTGCCTCTTTTAATGTGCTTTCCCAGTCTCCAAAAAGGCTACTCATCTCAAAGGAACTCACACACATACACCCCCCCACACACACACTATCAGCGCTTGTAGGATTTAAACCCCTACCTAACTATGTTCTGATATTAGAGAGATACGCATTAACATAGCACGCTATATGCTATACTGGGTGGTTTCTAGTCATCTGATATATTTGTAGGATGCTGACATCATCAGACATTCCAAAGAGGGATGTGCCTCTTTTAATGTGTTTTCCCAGTCTCCAAAAAAGGATACTCCTCTCAAAGGAACTCACACACATACACCCCCCCACACACATTGTCAGCATTCAAACCCCTACCTAACTATGTTATGATACTAGAAGGATATGCATTAACGCGGCGTGCTATATGCTTTACTGGGTGATTTCTGTTCTCCTGGTATATTTGTAGGATGCTGACATCATCAGACTGGACATGGGAATGTGTGCGCACTTTCTTTTATGCAATCCCAGGAATGATCCATGTGGGTCGGCAGGTATCAACAGCTTGAACAGGACCCTGTGAGTCGCACCTTGTGTGATCTATCTGTGGACACATTGACATCCCATCATATGTCAACACATATCTATGCACAGATTGTTGGTTTTGTGGATACAACATGTGTCTGTGATGTTGATGAAGAGCTATGCAAAGTCTATGTGGGACATGTGTAGCTCTGTTCAGTGATGTAGGTCCTGGGTGGCTGCCTTGCAAATGGTGTAGCATGTTTGGGAAACATGATCTGCACATGAACATACCACAGTTGGTAGGGTTGTGTGTTTGTCAGCTTCCAATAGCTCTGTTTATGACTTCAGCCATGATGCACTCCATGGCCTCGCAGATCAGACTTTATAGGCTTACTGGACTATATTTCCCATAGTGTGTTGTGTACCCACACTTGTGGGGAGTGCCATATGTTGCTGTAACACATTTGACGGTTCCAGAACCTGTGGAGTGGGTGAGGCTCATCCGACTGTTCAGGTGCAGGGTCTGTTTGTTCTGTAGTGCATGCATGACACATATTGGGAAACATTGTAATCCAATTGCTGCCATACGTTTGGCTTTGGGGGGAGCTGGTCAGACATTCTACACTTGATATCTCCTGGTATGATGCCAGGGACTATTGTCAGTGGGAGGTGGTTATGTATATATGGGCCTGTCTGACAGGATGTCAGCATTGTCAGTAAGGTACAGTTGGCCCTGACTCAGGACATATATGAGTGTACATTACTATTTATGACATAGCTGAAGGACATGTCATGATTCTCGGTCTGGACTCCTTCTCAGCTACTCTTTACAAAAGACCAACAAACCTGAGCACTAATCCCGGTTATACTCATTTACACACTTAACACCCTACTGATCTTGTGATCAGGCTACAGAGTATGTCATCATAACATACTGGCATTTCCAGGGGTTGATTTCGTGTGTACTCTTCAGTCCAGCTAGTGAATATTGTGGTTATGACACAATGTCACATCTGCCTCATGTACACATACAACCCTCTCCTCCTCCCAACACACTCAGATATATGTGAGAGATGCAGCAATATTGACATACAGGAGGCAGAGCTCTCTAGACCCATGAATGGCATGGTCTATCAGGTGGTGGAGGTGACCACACACAGCACATATCAGTCTCACATACACCGATAGCGACAGCAATCAAACCACGTTATCACACATACACATACTCGGAGGCTCTACATCCACTCTGCCTAAGCAGCAGAGACCTCCAAAGCAGACACACAAACAACTGCTACCTCACTAGAATACCCACATATCACATAGTTCACAATGTCAGTTTGCCACACTGTCACTGCCCTTCGGGCTAAACAACACACCTGATACACATGTAATGGGTGACACTTAATGTCAGACACACTGACATCCCACTCACCAGGCCAAACAAGGGAATAATCACTTAGAGCTGTCTCTCAGGTGCCAGGATCTGCCACATAACACATGCAGTCAGGTCACTCCAAAGCAAGTCAAGGACAGGCTCCATCATTGTCCATGCTGGTGTGTACAACCTCAGACGTTCCTCCCTGGACCACATGACATGATACATAGAGGAACTCTCTGATCATGTAGCCCAGGCCAGTATGACCCTGACCTTGTCTAGCATCTTATACTCACCAAGTATGATGTCTGAGTATATGATCAAACTGATCACGTTTAACAGTTGGCTAACATATTGGTGTTATTCAAAGGGGATACAGTGTCTCTCAGCCTGGGGTGACACGTAGCTTCCCTATGGACAGCTTGCACCTGTCACCCTTGGACATTTGAATACTGGCTAAGGCACTTGCTGCCACCATACTGCCTTATTTAAGTAGGGCTCAACAGACAGACCCACCTCCATAGACATTACAGAGTACATGACACTGAGGGTAATGCTGCTCAACACCAGATGTATTACCCTCACATTGACCACACTCAGGAATCTCCTCAGTATGGAGAATAGCAATATCTGTGCACTAACAGACACATGGTTCAGGCACCCACATGCACACCAGCACTATCAGGTTATATTTCGTACCATGCTTTCTGACCACATAACTCGGAATGGCCAACACAAATAGGGGGAGTATCCATATACATCACAGATGCACATACCTCCGGGTTGGTAGCACTGCACAAAGCATCACAGACCATACATATGCACCTAACATTGGGCAAATCTGCCTTTTGGTTTGTTGCCTGCTACAGACCTCACTCACAAACTCAGCAACCACACTTGTCTTTCCGAGGAACACTGGACAATATGACGGTCTCCCCAAATACCATTATATTGGGTGACATCAAATACACACACATTGACTGGGGATAGTACGCAGGCCCCAACACCATCACCCAACAGTTGCTACAATTTGTAAACTCATATGCTATGGCACAACTGGTCACCACACCCACAAGATGGGACAACATATTGGACATGATAATCACCAACATGGGGGCTCTATGTTCCACACCTGCGATATACCCCTCATTGGTTAGGACAGAACATACTTTATCTCACTGGACATCCATATCCTGTCCCCGCACCCATCCTGGGTAATCTTGGTGAACTTCCCAAAAGCAAACATCACACTTCTCCATACCACGGTGGTATCCTTCAGAGACCCTGGGTCAGTGGTAAGTATGGCTCAGACTGCTGAATCCTTTACATACACAGTCTCTGGACACTTAGTGGACTGCATGGATCATGCTATCCAAAATAACACCTGGACTCACTACTCCAATGGCAGGGGACCTGTCTGGTGGACCCCTGCCATTAATGCACTATACAACAAAAGGAGGAAGCTACTACATGATAGAGCACAATCCCAGACAGGGAAGGCATCTGTGATCTGTACTATCAGACAGCTACAATCACCCGTGTATTTATGTCAGGGCTGCTTCTAACAGACAATTGCACCAGACACATCAGACACTCACAAGGCCTTCCTCAGTTACTTCAGGTACCTGGCTGGACACTCACTGATATGCTGTGTTACTGCATACTGACTGAAAATACCCTGAACCCACAGACATTGCCAACATCCTGGCAAACAGGTTCAATGCAGATGCCCCCCCATCCCCCCCTGAGGAGGTACTGTCCATCCCAACAGAGTGTAACCTCCCTGACATCACTAATAAACAGGTGAGTGCTGCCCTCCCCACAGTGGACAACACAGCATCAGTGGGACAAGACAGTGTCCTGGCCTATGTTGTGCATGGCCTTCATGACAGACGTAACCCTCACATTATGTCACTGTTTGATATCAGGGTTACTGCAGGATTCATACCCACAGAATGGGGTACAGCGATAGTAGTCCCACTCCACTGAATACTGCCATAACAGACCACAGACAATATCGGCCTCTAGGGCTAACTAGCCTGTTCTGCAAAGCTATGGAGCGTATTGTAATAGGAATCATGCACATAGACATGGGAAACCTACAGACACTGAGTCCTACACATTACAGCATTGTTGTGGGCAGATCTTGCCTGTTGGACCTGTTTGTATTCTTTAAACAGTTACCAGGTCCATCAGTGTTGGGATGGTTGTCCACACAGCCTGCCTGGACCTTGCACAACCCTTCAACACAATACCCCACACGGTCATTATGCATAGGCTCACCGACATCAATATCGACACATATCTCACATGATGGATTGCTACCTGGATCAGGGATAGCACCCACATGCTCAGTGTTGCAGGTGCCATGTCTGACTATACACCAGTTACACATGGCATCCCACAAGGCTCAGTCCTGGGACCTCTCTTGTTCAGTATATATTTGTGTGATGTACAGACTATCACAGGAGGGATATGGCTGCCCATGTTCGCAGATGACTGCAAACTGTGTGCCATAATCAACTCTCCAGCTGGCACATGCATACTCATACAGGGTCTCACAGAGATAGGATGACTGGTGCCTGAGCCATGGCCTACAGCTACATGCCATTAGTTGCATAGTCAACCCCTTTGAGAATGACAACATGCCCATACATTACCACATAGGTAGTAATCCATTACATATGGTAGTAGTTGTTATGGGTTTGGGGACACAACCTGTTCGTACTCTCACCTTTGAAAATCACATTGCCAAAGTGGTTAGACAGTACTTCTACATAGCCCACCATATCCCACATGGTTTCACATGTTGATCACGTGTAGTCATTGTGCCCCTATACTCATCATAACCATGCTTGTTTACTATACCACATTTGGGTTGTACCTTACCCGACACCTGCAGCATCTGTAATGGCCACAAATGTTACTCATTAAGCAGATGTAGGGACTCACACGGATGCCCTGCACAGTTCAGATACAGTAACTCTAGCTCTAGTCAGTCACTTACCACCTACACGGATGTGTTGTGTGCCTGTGGTTTAAGGCAATATCTGACCCAGAATTAATGGACATGCTCCACCTCAGGATATCCAACCCCCTTGGAGCTACACACTCTAGGGACATATACCTCAGTACAGATGTTGATAGGACATGCTGGGGGGACAGATTACTATCCATAAGGCTCCACTCACTGCAGAGTGTAGTCCCAGTTTTGCTTAAGCAGAGCCACCCAATGACCACCTACAGGTGACATCTTGACAAGTGGAATGGTGATCGTATGTGTACCCATGGGATATCTTCTGGGTCCCTGCTAGACAGAGACACAATACACTAAACGTAAATGGGCTATATTGTGTGACCTACTATTCACGGGCACAGTGTTCTGATTTGACTGGGTTGCAGCAGCCAAACACACTCTAGCTATGCTTGAACTTGCCCTTGGGCAGATAGCCTAGTATCAACCTCTGAACCTATGACAATGTTCATGATGCACAATGTTTATTGCTGATACTGTTTGCTGTTTTTTATCATCTTTGCTTTCCCACTTTCTATGAACCGCTTAGGTATCTGCGGAACATATTTGATTATGACAGGGTTCCACTATATTATATACGTGTCTGTTGTCATATAAGTGTGTGCACAGGGCAGATTGCTGGATAGTGAGAGGTTCCTGGGTTAACACATGCAACTGCCTGATATATGTGGCCCACTGCTGTGCTCCAACATGGCCTAAGTGTACGAGCATGCCCAGTTCAGACTGTCAGTGTTCTGTTGCCTGACATTTGTCTCATGTATTCAAGTGTGTGAGCATGCCCAGTGTGACCTTTCTGTATGTTGCTGTCTGAGGTCCACTACATTTGTTGATGTATGTGTACATGTCCAATATTAACATTTGTACTGTGTGTGTTGAAAGTCAGGTTCTATTCTTACTGCAGGACTCACCTTTGTGTCATAACTCGACAGGGATTATGCTGTGCCTGCAGGTTTTCCATGGAATACTTTGTATAGATTTATCAACATTTGTTCATACAGGTTAACCACTGCAATACTGTCATGGTTTAGTGGTTCAGTACTACGACTATAGTGCACAGTATCCTGGGTTCGAGGACCATTACCGCTTATATTTTCATACTGAGCAGACCAGACTGCTTAAGGGCCAGTAGAGCAACTATGAGCATGTTGGCTTTTGTTCAGCTATGCCCTACTTAGACCCATCTTGTCCAACATTGCTCAATATTAACCATCATTGCTGGACGTTGGCCAATGTTACTCAACATTGACCACATTTGTACTAGTTGGTGTGTGCGATTTGGTTTACATATACTACATAGTGGTAAATGCTGTTTAGCACTGCTTTATATTGCTTAACACATGGCAATCATGCCTCAGGTGTTGATGCAGGGCTGCCTATGTCAGATGCACATACTACACTCCCTATACATGTTTGACTGCAGGTAGTGTCAACGTAGGCATCCCTTTCACTATATGTGTGGGTCAGAGAGAGGTATCATTTCCAGAGTTCCTACTGAGCCAGTGTATGTGCTATGCATTGCCTCTTTGCCAAGGCCAAGGCATACTGGGCATGCCTCCTTCTGCCTACTGGAGCAGGCTCAGGTTGTTCCTCCTCCGAGTCACGCACTGCCTGTGATGGCTCTGGCAATGGTGGGGGGGCTGTTTGTCCCAGGCCTATGCTGGTCCTGCTGCAGCTGTTTTCACAGGATCATATTATGTAGCATAGCACATACCAAGACAATTTGGGTACATGTAGTTGGTGAGTACTACAAGGCTCCACCAGATGTGTCCAGGCACCAGAACTGTGACTTGAGCAGCCCAAACACATGCTCGATTACATTTTGTGTTTGTGCGTGTGCCTCATTATGGTGTTCCTGTTCTGGTGTGTGTGCGTTTCTGATGGGCGTCATCAGCCACGGCTCCAGTGCATAGCCAGCATCTCCCACTAGGTGTCCATGTGGGATGTCCCCATTGGCAAATGTGTGGTACAGCTGCATCAGATGCCAGATATGGGAATCATAGTAGCTTCCAGGGCAGCCAGCACACACATTCAGTATTATGCCCTGGGCATCACACATGACCTGGCAGTTGATGGAGGGGAAGCCCTTGAAGTAGACCCTACCCTGCTCACCAGCTGGTGCTTTGATGCGTATGTGTGTGCAGTCTATTGCACCCACTACCTCAGGGTATTCCGCTATTTGCTGGAAGAGACGCATATTGCTGGCCAACACCTCACGGGAATTGGGGAAGTATACATGATCACCGACATGTGCTGACATGGCATCCAGGAACTGGTGCAGTACCCTGGATGCTGATGCCTGTGATATTCCCATCATATCACCAGTTGGTCTCTGGAAGGTACCTGTTGCTAATATTCTTAGGCCAACACATACCTTAGTTTCCACTGGGATGGGTTCCCCTTTGTTGGTTCTGTGTGTGAGGTGTGGCCTGCACAGCTCAACAATTTGCTGCAAGAGATCTCTGTCCACTCTATAGCGCTCCACTATCTCCAGCTCATGTAGCCCCTGGTAGGTTACCCTGGGCCTCTACACGCTTCTCTGTCTCCTCACTGTGGATTGTCCAGCAGCATTTGCATCATCACCACCATAAGCATGTTGCATATGTCGCCTTATAACAGCAATGGCAGCCCCTAACATTTTTTGCCTCAGTACAGCTTTTTCAGTTTTCACTGCTGTTATCTTACTGCAGTGTTGCAGTGTCTCTTGAGAGAAACATAGTGAACTGTTGTTTGCAGTGTTTTAAGTGCTGGGCTGGGCTAGTGTTCTGCCTGGGTAATTGCCTGATTCTGATTGTTTTCACCTGCTAGCTCTGCCAGTACTCCCTGGTAACTCCCCTACTATTTGGTGTGCTTCCTTTTTCCTTTCTGTTTCCTGAGGGGGAGCACTGCACACACAAGCGCAAACACACGCACAGCAGCTAACACGTGTACACACCATGCTTACATGGACTAAAACCAGCTTATTCTTGTTAAAACGCGTGCACACCAGTGCAAACACACTTATAACTGTTTACACAGCCTTACATACTCAAGCTTACACACATGCACACACACTTACATTCGCGCATACTGTCTTACTCGGGTTTACTGGCATGCACACACGTGCATGCATGCTCAGTAAGAAACTTTGGTGTTATCCACGGCATACACCTTGCATTTCTTGACTTTACCTGGCCTACCTGTTGACACACCTCTTTCAATAATATGTAATTGTCGGCTGACACATGACACTTTGCTCCAATGAGCTTCACTCCTTTCATACATACCCCCCTCGTGATGTCACCTATCTTCTACTCTGCTACTCCCCTTATCTTACTCCTACACTCCACTGACTGTGCTCATTTCCTATGTAAACTTGCAATTCACTATCCTAACTCTCATTTGCATAGGATTGCTTACTAATGCTTGGTTACATCTCTTAGACTGAACTTCCCCCCTTAGCAACCTCTACTCGGTGGCCATGTTGTCTTCAGCCTGCCATTCGCTTGCATTGTAAATTCATTTTAGCTATGAAATCCACTTTTGTGGACCTTATTTATTAATTTTCTGGTTTTTAGGGTGCAGCACGTTTGCGCAGAGCTGCACTATGGTTAAACCCCAGAGATCAGGATGAAAATAAAAAGTTATTTTATTTCTATTTTGAATCACTTTGCATTGCCAGTGGCAGTATTTTTGGCCATTGGCATGCTTCCTCCTGTAAATGCATGCTTTTTTTTACAGCTGTCATGGCTCCGTTTTGCTATTTGCAGAACCGTACTCAGTTATCAACTGAGTACATTGCTGCAAATAACACCACTCCAACTCGGACAGGTTCGGGTTTCCTGGATTGCAAATTTACCTTGTTTGCATAGCTTTCACCTGCAATTGAGGTAATTTGCATATCCAAGCCCTGTCCATGTAGGACTAGTTTAAGGAGCTCTGTTACACGCTCCTACCAGCTCTTCCTGGATTGCTCGGCGGACATGTTGGCTGCATGGAGTCTTACTCTACTCTTAGACTCCATGCAAGCCTTTGTGAATCCAGCCCTATATCTTTTAAATGTCCCCAGCTTCTTAACATCTATAAGATCAACAATGCCATCATTCAATATGCCTTACCTGAAAACTTGGCTGCTGCACATAATGTCAGAAGATGCACCCTGATCATTCTCACAGGCTACATTCTCTCTTTCACTGGCAAGTTTTACACAAAAAAAAATGCTGCCAGTTCTGAACTATAAGCCTTCCTGGTACAAAGCCATGTAGGACTGCTTTTCCAGCAAGCGCTCACAACATACCTCAAATCCTCCATACCCCTCCCAAAACTGTTGATAGCTGCATCTCTTCTTTCACATTGCAGACTGAAACCTACAAAATTGAAACTGAAACAAGGTGTCAGCCAAAGGATTCAACCTAGCAGGAATATGCTTAGCAAACAGACACAAGTTAATCCTAAGGCAATGTAAAAATTTCAGTAACAAAACCAGCACTCCAAGAGTTTCAGATATTTTATTAGCCAAAACCTGTACAACTGCCACATTATGTGAATGAATAAAATAACTTTGTTTGTCAGTTCTTTCTGCCAAACCACCATCACTGCCCAAATGGGCAGCAACTCTACAATGTAATATCTTTCTTCAAAGCTCCTGACCAATTGTCAGGCTAAGACACCAAGGCACCGCCAACCATTTACCTCCAAAATATGCACGCATGCCTAACCATCCAGCAGCACTGGTATCTAACTGCCAGTCATTCCATTATATATATATATATATATATATATATATATATATATATATAAATATATATATATATAACATTTATATATATATATATCTCAAATGTTTAAATGAAGCGATTTAATATACCAAACTTTAGCTGTTGGGTTCAGATACAGACAGTCACCTTGGTAATCTATCAATCAGGAAGTTCAGGTCACACACAGTGGGTAGGGAGGTGGGGTTCTACAGAATGGATATGTGGCGCACTTTTAAAGATCTGCTTGCTTTACCAATGCTGACCACAATCTTTCCTACCAAACTTTCACAGTGTGTAGAAAGAGCTGCCTCACAGCACCTTAACATTTAAAATCATTGTGTCTCACACCAATAAAGTTTCTGAGACAAATAATAAAGTTCACATCTAAGCTGACTGTTTGTAGTGGTACTAAGTTCCATTTGTCTCTGGTTGAGAACTAGTTCCATTTGGAAAAAAGTCTGACTTCCAGCAGGTCTATCATCTACTAAGGCATCAGCTGGCAAATCTGGTAGAAATGCAGGGCCTGAAGTAGGATCCAAGCCCAGAATTAAGAGTCAACTGTCATCTCAGTTGATACTGAAAAAGCTTTTTGATCAATCGTTATGATAAGAGAATGGAATGAGAGGCAAGAGTGCACACAGGAAACTCCCAGGCCAAGTGATATATGTTCCATCAGGTCTCCTTCTGTAGATCAAACTTTTACAAGTTCGAACCTCATATGGCCAAGATCCTATGTTCGAACTTGTAAAAGTTCGATCGGACTTAATGGAGATTTCCATACAGTGTGGAACGGGAAGATTTCCCTTTTCCGCAATGTAGTGCAATCTTGGAGTTGGTATATTTAAGTAGGGGGGTGGAGGGTGCATGGGGGCATAGCTCACCTGCTACAGATGTTTAGTTTTGTTTTTTGTTGTTTTTTTTTACTTTTTTCTTCAGTGTTTGAACTTTTACAAGTTCGAACATATGGTCTTGGCCATATGTGGTTCAAATTTGTAAACGTTCGATCTACTGAAGTAGATCCGTTCCATCCACATCTATTATCCCTTATCTTGCTGGAAGACAGAGAAGAAGTGGAAGACAGCATTCTCCTGGGCCGTAGATATCTCACTGTCTGCTGCAAGGAACTTTTAAAACAATTAGAATAGAATCACTTCTCTATCCACTGTTCCTAGAGTTGATTAGAGGAATAGCTTAGAGATGAACAGCTTGCCTATTCCCAGTAAATGTCAGTAACTGCATGAGTTACATGTCCACTGCCCAACAAACATTGGATTTCTCTGTGACACAGCATGGTGGCTGGTTCACAAAATGAGGAATGGTCCTGGGATCAGATCTAGCCCAAAGGCCTTCATATCTAGAAAGACTTTTTTAACTCCAAATTGTTTGTATAAATGCACTCTACTTACAATACACAGCTTTTATACAAATGTGGCATCCGATGTAAGTCCTGCGTGCTACAAATTAATAATCTATTATCAGAATCATTGGTATCCACTATGAATTATCATGTGCCATTTAACTCTTATGAATAAGTAAAACTAAAATGTCTTTGGTCTTGGGAGGTTTCAAGCTCAAAATGGCTGTACACCCAAGGGTACAAAACACACATACAGACTCACATACTCACTGACATACAAACACACACACACACACACACACACACACACACACACACACACACACACACACACACACAAACACACACAGTAAGCTTTTTTTTTTTTCAGGGGGACAAGCAACTTACACTGTCGCTCATCTTGTGTATATTCAATAAGATGATGAGGCTAGGTGTTCATTTAAGTAGTTTATTCCACACAAACACATCAAGATTGAGAATGGTATCATTAAACTTAAATTAACTAATTAACTGGCTGACTGGTACACACATGCATGCTTACACATTGGCTGCTCAATTCAAAATGGCACTCTTGTTTGCATGTGCTCAGAAATTATAAGCATATGCTCATAGACTGGAATAGCTCTTAAATGAACATACACACTCTGATCTACATCCTCCCTCTTTGACCAGTTAGTCATGCAAATAAACAATGAAAATTGCATGGGCATGCAAATTATACAAATATATACAAATAACAATCATGTTCAGGTTGCTGTGTCTTTGGAATTAGGTCTTGAGATACGACCTGACCTCGTAATGTTATAGCTAGAACTGGGTTTAGCAATAGGGACAGTAATTGGGAAATGCTCTTCTTGAGGACTTTCGGATGTACTTTCAGGAACTGGAGCATGCAATGAAATGTTCTTTGGAACAGGAACTTTGGACAAATCACTCTGAGAATCAGAGTCTTTGTTATAAGCAAAATGTTGCAACTGTGGCGCTGACACCAGTAGTAAATGTCTCAATTATGCCTGAATTCCATGCCTTGCGACT
This sequence comes from Protopterus annectens, assembly GCF_019279795.1. NCBI lineage: Eukaryota > Metazoa > Chordata > Ceratodontiformes > Protopteridae > Protopterus > Protopterus annectens. Next base: position 1,508,742,385 of record NC_056728.1, read on the forward strand.
CAACAATGTACTATCTCGGTTGTTCAAACAAATGTTTCACAAGACCTATTCGGTCAAATCCTTTTGCTGTCTGCATCCTCACTATTTCTCATTCTTTTAATGGATTCAGAGGTTTGCTGGTTTTATCATACTAAGACTTTTGGGACAAATGCTTTTTTAGGAGTTGAGCTTTTAGTGCTTTGTTGTTTTTAGCACTTGGAACCAACAAATTCTTACTGACTGGCAGTGTGGTTCTGGTTTGTCTCAACATTAACATCTTGGCAGGTGAACCAAGAAGATTGTCGCAAGGAATGTTTTTGAGATAAAGCAGATTTAGAAAAACATCAGTATTGTCACATTTAGACTTTTCCAACAGCTGTTTTGAACTTTGAACTGCACATTCTGCCAAACCATTTGACTGTGGGTATTCAGGATTACTCATAAAATGAACAAATCCCCACATTTCAACAAATCTCTTGAACTGCTGACTTGTAAACTGTGCACCATTGTCAGAAATGACTTTGTGTGGACTTTGTCACAGAAAAATGTCTCTTCAATTTAGTAATGACAGTACTGGATTTGAGATTAGGAAGTACATCAATCTGAAATCAATTTGAATAAGAGTCTACTAACACCAATTAATGTTCACTATTCCATTCAAAAATGTCTGTGGCTACTGTTGACCAAGGTAATTCAAGAATCTTTCTTAGATGAAGTGTTTTTTTTTCTGTTGATGTGGTTTAGTACTATTAGAAAAAGGACAAGGTGAAAATTCTTACTCAATGTCTCTCGACATAGAAGGCCAAAATATTAGTCCTCTCACCCTTCGTTTGGTAGAATTAGTTTGTGGGTGGCCACAATGCAAGATTTTAGTATACTCTTGTTGCAAGTATTTTGGAACAATCACTTTTGGACCTTTCATGATAATACCATTTTCCATCAAAATCTCGTCTCGGTAAGGAAAATACTGCTGCACATCTGGTGGCAAACAAGATTGCTTTGACAGCCATTCTCAACTGATAAAGTGGTTGAGTTTCTGGAGAAATGGATCTGACGCTATGTCAGTTCTAAGCTCATCAAGATGCATGGAAGAAAAATTTCTCAATTCCATGACTTCAAAATCAGGTTTCTCATTTTCATGTTGTTCAGTGTTTTTTTCTGGGTGATCTGGATAAAGTATCAGCAAGACAAAGAAGATTGTCTTTTGTGTAGACCAAAGGAAAATTGTACTATTGCATTTTCAACATCATGCATTGCAGTCTCACAGGAGCTGTGTGTATTGGTTTTTTCAAAATAGTAGCCAAAAACTGGTGGTCAAACCCAATTTGAAAAGGTCAGACATAAATATGATCATGGAACTTCAAATATGCAAACACAATTGCCAAGAGCTTTTTCACTATTTGAGCATACTGAATCTCAGTTTGGATTAGAGTTCTGGATGCACAGGCTACTGGTCTGCCATCCTGAAAAATGACTGCACCAAGACAAAACTTTGAAGCATCACAAGAAAGAGTTACAGGTTTATGAACATCATAATATCTTAAAGTGGGTGGACTAGCAATTCTCTGTTTCAGGACATCAAATGCTCCTTGGTGTTGTTCTAACCAGAACCAAGTAACAGCATTACATGTCATCTCTCTGTGGTGCTAAAAGGTCACTCAAACCTGGAATAAACTTGCCCAAATAGTTGACCATGCCAAGAAAACATTGTAAGGAGTTGACATTGTCTGGAGCTGGCATCTCAAGAATTGCAGATTGCTTAGAAGGATCTGGTCATAAACATGCACTGGTAAACAAATGACCCACATAAGTAATTTCTTGTAGCCTGAAATTACATTTCTGAGTATTTAACTTAAGATTCACCTCACAAGCACATTCCAGAACTTTCTTGAGGTTTCTATCATGTTCAACTTCACCATTGCCTTCTATAAGAATATCATCTACTATAATAGCACATGGATAGCCAGAAAAAAAATTTGCTCGATAGCACGTTGAAAGACTTCACTGCCAAAGTTTATCCGAAATGGCATTCTCAAAAATCTGTACCTTCCAAACGGTGTACTGAAAGTGGTAAGCAATGAAGATTTTCAGTCAAGTAAAATTTACCAAAATTAACTTTTTGGATCTAAGACAGAAAAAAACAGTGGCATTTGGCATAAGAGCAGCAACTTCTTCTACTGTACACTTTGGATGATGAGATCACTTCAGTCCTTTGCTCAAGTGCCTTGGGCCAGCACATATTCTAATATCATCTAAGCTTTACTTATGAGCTACCACCATGGAGGATACCCATTCAGTTGGTTCTTCTACTGGACAAATTACTCCTAGATGCACCATTCTGTCTAGCTCAGCTTTGACTCTGACCTGCAAATCTACTGGAACCTTCCTTGCTGGTCTGATAACTGGGCTTACTTCAGGGTCTAACTTCATGTAGTACAGAATTGAGAGTTTAACTAACTTGTCTTCAAAAAGATCAGCATAGTCAGAAAAATTAGTTTGTGAGAAATTTTCATTGTTATGGTGTACGTCTCCATGAAATGAAAGCAGTCCCATTTTCAAACTGTCTCTGAGGTCTACCAATGACTGCACATGCCTTTTGACTGCATAAAATTGCAAGTCATAGCTGTCTCCAGCAGTGTAACATGAAAGCACTACTGAGCCTTGGATTGGAATTTCTTCACCACCATAAGCAACAAGCTTCACACACCTTGCCAGATCAAGCTTTTCACTAGCTCTTACTTTGGCAAGCATTTATGTTGACACAGCATTGCACTTTGAACCAGTATCAACTTTGATCTCTACAGGTCTCCCATTAATCAGAACAATACAAAATACTTTTTTTCTTTGCCTACAAATCTACTGCATTGACTTTTTCACCAAGCAGAGACACACCATCAACATAGAAAGTAGGGTTGCAGCTTTTTAGTTGATCAACTTGCCTCTTGGAATGCTCTCTTTTAATAAAAGAACAAGCCACATTTTATTTACAAAGCTTTTTGAAATGATTCCACTTTTTACATTTGTGGCACTGCTGAACAAAAGCTAAGCACTTTTCTGTTTTAGGCTTGTGAATTCCCCCATAATTATAATAAATATTAATAAAGTTTGATAATGCAGCTAACTTCATTGGATTATGGATGGTGTTAGAGTTGCAAGTAACCATGTACCTTTCAGTTTTTCTGACTCAGCCCAGCATGCTCTGGTTTTACTGGAGCTGCCCCAGAATTTCCTAGAAAGGGTTGGGGTGAGGGAAAGCCCTTAGCCTTTATCTTTTAACCATGTGCTGCATACTATCAACATTAGAACTTTTGTAGTGTCTTGCAGTGCTATTCTCATTTGTAAGCATATTTGTGTGCTTTTCTGTGAGCTCATATATCTGACAAATCTATATGGCCTTATTCAAAGTTAAATCACTGTCTCAAAGCAAAATCTTTCTCGCTGCATCATCTTTAATACCACACACACACCTGTATTTTATCAACTCATCTCTTAAATCACCAAATCTGTACGTTTTTTTTCCTTGTTTCTCAAGTCAGTTACATATGCTGTAAACGTTTCAACAGGCTTTTGATGTCTTGTATAAAATATGTGCCTTTCCATTGTAATATTTGTTTGGGGGTTACACATTTCTCTAAATTTGCATTTTAACCACTCAGGGTCTACCCAGGTTTCAGCTGGTACTACGATATGGCAGCCTTTCCCCTCCCCTGCATGCACAGCTGGCTCCTACACAAATTAACATTCCCTTTCAATGGCTTCTGAATCAGCTAAATTAAGCAAAATACATTGTGTGCATGCATCTTTGTCAGAAAAAGCAGCCTGTATGAAAATATTGTACTCTTGCTCAAACTCCAATTTTCAGCAACATAATTATCAAATACAAGTGGAGCAGGTCTGGGAAATCCTTCTGCCATGCCAACAAAATGCCCTTGTAATTATGTATAAACACACACCAGGTAATCGAAAAAATATTCAACTATACCATAAACTCTTAGAAATGACCATTTTCTGTGAAATAACTGTACTGTAATACAGCACTAACTTGTGAACATTTTGCGCACCTTGAATATCTCAGATAACTTTAATTAATATGAAAAAGAGGCACATAGTGAAAAAATATGGTTATTTTCCATTTTTATACATTTTATGTGATTCAGAAGTTATTTCAAGCACTTTTGTAAGGATTTTGAGCATTTTCATCAATAGATCATAATTTTGAGCATTTGATTTAATTATTATAATTTTGAATGGTTTTAATGCTCTGTTTTACATTTGTTGAATAAAAAATAATTTAAAGTTTTAGTACCTGGATTTGTCTTTCTGACCTATTTGTGAGTTGATTGATCAGGAGTGACTCACTCCTGTATATTCCTTCAATTGTAATTGCCTGCCTCATGGTCTTGTAGAAGAAGTTTTACTCTGGATCTCATTCTGACACCATGTTGATCGTCTTGAGTATATTCAGTAAGACGATGAGGCTGGGTGTTCATTTAAGTAGTTTATTACATACGAACACATCAGGATGGAGAACGGTAACATTAAACTTAAATGGACTAATTAACTGACTGACTAGCACACATGCATGCTTACACTTCTGGTGCTCACTACAAAATTGCACTCTTGCTTGCACATGCTCAGTGCTTATATGCATGTACCCATAGACTGGAATAGCTCTTAAAGGATCATTCACACTCTGATCTACATATACCACCTGATGTAAGAGAATGCCTGAAAATATTGTCTATATTTAGTAATCTCAGGGTCACACCAACTTGTAAAACAGTTAATTGAAAAACAGAAACATTAAGTTCTCTTTTTGACAGATACTCTTATGTAAAACATTAGGCTCATTAAATATAACAACCAGTTTAAAATTTCTCAGTTTTTCCACAGTACACTGATCTCCCACTCTCATATTCACTTTTGTAAGCTAAAAATATATGGTATTTTACATTATGTAGGCATCAGCTGATTGGACTGCATGTAATTTGGATTTATTGGCCTGAATGTAACCTTAAAGACTTAAAAAGTTAAAATGTTATGGGCATTCAAAAGGTCATATAGCTGAAACACTTGATATCCGTAAGGGTAATTTCCATATATCCTGTGGGATTTCACTGCTGGAGGTTTAAGATATCACATACAGAAAACTCTAGCTTGGATGTTTTTTTTCTTGTAATTTTTACTAATTGCTAATTGTTGCTATTTAAATTAAGTTAGTTTAAATACAAAAACATACTGGACAAAGCTAGCAGGATTATGATATAATAGGAATGTACTTCAAAATAGATATGTTCTGTTAGCATTCCACATATTTCATGGCATAACAGAAATATAGTACTGTCTGCATTTCTTGTGGCCATATAGAAAAGGGCACTATACCAATGAAGAAGATCTAGAAAGAGACCAGCAGCATGATACTGGGGGAGGGGTATAGAAAAGGAAAGGAAAAGAAAGTAATAAAAGTCTCGCAAATAACCAACTTTTTGATTAATTCTACTCATTAAATGTTGTCATTTCTTCTTGGTACAATCTTGGATTTAATATATTTAGGTAAGGGGTAAGGGGTAGAAGACAATATCTCCTTTATGAGAGGTAAAAGATGACACTGTACACAATGCATGAGTAGTACAACAAAAAATATATCTTACAAAGTCGTATTCCACAAGGTGGTCATTGACAAAATGGCCATGAATTGTAGAGAGGACAGAGAGCGAGGATCTTGCATAGTTCACAAGGTTATACTGGGAGAATGTCAAGGCATACATTTAATAAATGGAAAATAACTTGACACTACCATAAAGAAAGCATACACTTCAATCTGGGTGTCAGCAAATATTTATTTAGGCAAAAAGTAGTGGACAAGAGGGCCAGTTACAAGAATTGTGGGATGTAAGACCACAGCATCATTTTAGAGTGCCTGGGAGAGATGGATGGCATGAGAAGGGGAGATAGAATGCCAGTCACACCATACTACTTCAAGCTTTTCCATAACCATGTTTAGTGGCAGGTTGTTGAGGATGTGAAATTTGTTGGTGATCTTAGTACAACAGAGCAAAGATTGTCAAAGGTAGGTTGTACTGGGCTTGTTAGCTGAAATCCTCACACAAATCAAAGGGCATGTTGTCACAACTTCTGGAGAGTCAGGGCAAAATCTTGTATGGACAACTACTCACCATCATGTTTTCTGAAGATTTGCATGATGTCATCAAGAATACTGCATCTATCATAGGTTCATATGTAAGTGCCAGGAAAGCTGCACTTCTGGACCATTTTAATCTTAGCCAATTCCCCTCCCGCAAAGGCAAGAATCAATTCTTGCACTGTTTAAAAGGATTATAAGTTCACAGGTAAGAACAGTTCGACCATACCTCCTGCACTGCAGAATGTTGCTCATTGTTGGAGTTTGGGTATTCCACATACTGAAAACTCAGTAGAAGAGTGGTGTTGCCAGGCCTGATATCTCCTTCTGCAGTGACATGTAGATCTGCATACTGTTTAGCAAGTGCTACAATGAAAGCTGAACAGAGATGAGTTAATCTGTGAGAGAATGGCTTCTGCTGAGCCTGCTACATAGACAAGGCAAGTGTCCAGACAAAGTGAGGACCTGTTATGGGGATTTTGGCTCATTAAGATGGAGGCATTTTGTACCATCCCTTTCCATCTTTGTAATATGCTATGTCTGACCATAAAACTGTGCCTTTTGAAATTAAATTAAAACCAGAGTCCTCTTTCACCCAATTTTCCTTTAGGAAATTCTCTAAGACAAACTACCACTTCCTAATTGATACATATTCAAGGTACAAATCCCCACCAAACCCAGTCACTCCATTGAATATGTGGAAATGAACACCCCCACACTATACCAGCATATAAAGAACTGCAGAGATACAGCTATATCCTGCAAAAACAAGCACAGGGCATATCCCAGAAACAAACCTCATTGTGGAACTATAGTATCAACAAGCTTTTCAATAAAGGAATAACATTTCTACCAAAAGTAAGAAGAGGAATTCCCAGAATGATACCCTCATCATTGAAATAAACAAGCAACTCAGGAGCTTGCTAAAATCCACCAAAGTCATGTTTAAGGTTAAAATAACCAACAATACCAAAGCCAAACAAAAGGCTTTTTTTTAGTTTTGTCCATAATCACAGAAGTGCAATGCTGTAATGTGCTGAGCTGATTGTGAAAGATGTCACCTAGATTGAGGACGAAGATATAACAAACCAACTCTATGATAAATTCATCTCGATCTTTTCTCCCCTCTGCCATAAGATATAACTGCCTCTACCTATCACACATGACCAGGTCCTTAGTTTTTGGTGTCATTTGAAAGAGGTCCAATATTTGTCAGTCTGGGAGGATATGATCAATGGACCACGTAGGACATATTGTTTAGGGCTTCTATCTTTAAAAAGCTAAAAACACTGCATTGATTGGTTCTGACAATATCTTTGTAAGCATCTTAAATAGTAGAAGCATGATTTAGCCACACCACTAGCAACGTTGTTCAATCTCAGCCTCCACACAAGTTTTGTACCAAGTGAATGAAAAAGAGCTGTAGTCATTCCCGTGCATAAGAGAGAACCTTCCACAGAGCCAGACAATTACAGACCAATAATTCTGACCAGCCTTATATGCGAAGCACTGAAAAAAGTATCAAAGAACTAATCAATAAGGACATAGGGAACCTATAAACACTGAACCCAACTTCATCAAGGGCAGGTCATGCTTTCTTATCCTAGTGGACATTTTTGAAAAGGCTACCAAAGCAATTGATGAAGGTAAAACACTATATACCTTGACCTGGCCAGGGCTTTTGACACAATCCCTCATTCAGTCATAGTAGAAAATCTATTTTTTTTTAGGAATAAACCCTTGCTTCACCCTTTGGATTGCTAACTGTCACACAGGGAGCTACCTCAAGAAAAGATACCTGTCACCAGTGGAGTTCCTCCAGACCTTGGTGCTGGGACCCCTCTGATTTTGCATCCACACCTCTAAGTAAAACCCAAAACCAAAGGGCTCTGACTGACTAGGTTTGCAAATGACTACAAACTGGGAGCAGACATTGAATGCTCAATGACTTAGCCAGCCTGTACAAAGGGTTGCTCCAAAAAATATCTGGTGCCAAAATCAAGGACTGAAACCAATTGCCATAGAATGCATTATCATATCCACTGAGAAGTAATCTAACATAGGAAACTACCACATTGAAAATACACCCCCTAAGAGCTGATCCAAATATTCAGGATTTGGGAACATATGTAGAAAGTGACTTAACTTTTGATAAATAAGTTTCCACTGTCATAAGAATGTCCTATATTGCCCAGCTTATAAACAAAAAGATTATAATTAGATCATAACATAGCATTGTCCCACTTTACTCACCCCTCATTAGGCCAATCATTGAGTGTAATGCTCCCTTTGGAATGTAATTTTCCAGATGTATGCCACAGCTGCAATGCCCACAGAGATATCATACTAAAAGGAAAGAAGGCCTAAGCAATATGTCCCACATGGACCAACTCAAACTCCTGTCAATATATTCAGTATCATACAGACTACTATGAGGTGACCTGTGTGTAGCATACAAGGCATGTTCTTACCCAGTACTGCTGGGTCTATTGCATATCAGAAAAACAAATGGCTTCAGAAATACTCTTTCCATGGATCTTAGCCTCTTCTACAACATCAACAAAATGGTTTGGAGAGTTTGGAGAAACAGGTATGTCTCGCAGATGATACTATTACTCTGGAACAGACTCCATGTCCAAATAAAACAAAGTTCATTCCTGTCCATATTTAAACACAACCTGGGTCCATGGATGGGTAATTGAAACTTTACAGGTTAAAATTAACTCAGGTGTGTCATGGTAGAAATGTTGTGTATGTCATTGACTTTATATGATGATTAACACATGTATTTTAAGAACATCATGAAATCATTGATGCACGTCTGTTTAGAATACCTCTTTGACTGTTATTTGTTTAAAGGTTGGTAGGTGTATACTAGGTAAAGAACCACTGTGGCCTTTATAGCCATAGTGAAGCATCCCATGTGTATCCCACAAGTTTATATGCTGGCCTTAGTAACATCAAGCCTAGCTCTCAAAAGTATCCAGCAAGTTTATGTGCATTAAGAGGTTATTTTAAGGGGGTTGTGTAAGCTTAGGCAAGATTTACAGGCTGCTTCTGCCCATTAGAGACAAAGGTGCTAGACCCAGTATATACTTCCAATTTCCCATCCCCTGGTCCAGGTTTCTCTTGAATGGAGTTAAGGAAGTGTTCTGATTCACAATGATGGCAAGCCTGCTCCAGAGAAGGGGAATTTCCTGAAACACATACCTGTCCCTCCAACATATCCTATTTATGCCTCAAGCAAGGTTTAAAATCCCTAGGTTGTGTAATTTTGATGCTATTCATTTTGCAGATATGCAAAAGGTCCATCAGACTGGGATCCAGGGATGTTTTGTATGCCAGGCATAGATAGTCTTTCAACAGTCTGTAGGAAACATAGTATAGATATAAGGCTTTGATGTGATCTGCATAGGACATGCTGGTTCTGCCCTGTATTCATTTTTGAGGAATCAATGTGGAGGACCCAGCTGTATCTGCCTGGTGAGGTACAAACTGAAGGGGAGATTGTACTCAATAATTTGCCTGATGAATGCCAAGTACAGTGAAACGATGACCTCCTAGAAACTAGATGCCATGCCCTTGCTTATAACTTGAGCAACACAGAATGATTTCCTTACTATCTTAGACACATGTTGGGTCAAATCCAGGCAACTATCTGTATATGTGCCCAAATTTCTGACTACTGGTTCATCTCTTAAGTGAGTGTTATTGGTGATGGAATTTCCATGGGTGGCTGACTTCCCAAAGTTACCATTACACATTGTTTGGCACTGGGTTTTAAGCCATGGCATTGGCACCAATCATTTGAATGTATTAGTTCTTCCTGTAGGATGTTAGTGTCTTGGGATTCTATGACCGCTACAATAATCTGCAAACATGGTCAGCCAGATCCCACTGAAGTTGGTCATGATATCCAAGAAGTATATGCCAAAAAGAAGTGGGCACAGCACAGAAGCCTGAGAGACTCCACTAGTGAACAGCTTCTTTGTGCAGGGGGTTTCCTGTATCTTAATGATCTGAGTCCTATCCAAGAGCTAGTTAGCTATCCAGCACATAACATGGGGGTTTATTATTATAACCATGAGTTTGTTTACAATGCATTTATAGGTTATTGTATCACATGCCTTGGCCAAGTCAAGGTAGGCAGCATGCACTGTTTTGCCCTCATCCATTGCCTTGTTGACCCTCTCAAGAAAGTTCACAAGGAGGAATAGGCATGATCTGCCCTTGATGAAACCAAGCTGGGTTGGGTCCAGTGTTTGAAGGTTTTCTATGTCCTTATTAATCATTTCTCTGATAATTCTTTCTATGGCATTACATATTAGATTATTCAGAGTTATGGGTCTATAGCTCTTGTGGTCCATTGTCGGCATGCACTTGTGTAGAAGGATGACCACTGCAGTTCTGCATTTACATGGCACAAAGCTTTTCTGGAGGCTATGGTTAGACAGTGTGTCCAGTTGGCCTGACAGGTCATGTATCAGGCTATTTAGGAAGCATTCTGGGAGATTATCAAGGTCCACGGATAAAGTGTTTTTGGCCATAGACAGTGCATCATGGGGAAAACTGGAGTTGAGTTTGTTGGCCAGCAGATTTGCTAAATCTTCTAGCTCTGTGTAGGTGGCAACATTTACAGTCTGTTCTGCACACTACTGTGTGCTGCCTCTGAGGTTTTGGACATAGCTAAAGAAACCCGTATGGTTGTCCTTTGCCTGGAAGGCTATCTTTACCTCAAATGTGGCTTTAGTAGACTTAATTTGCCCTCTTAGTTGTTTGTTTACATTTTTGAGAGTGTTTTTATCAGTTGGGTGTAGCACTTCCTAATCATGGCAATGACCTTTTTTACTTTGTTTGTAGAACCTGTTTATGTTTGGATTCCATCAGTGTGATTTGTTTTTTAAGTTTGTTCCAGGCTTATTTCTGGTGGTTACAGCTGTCTTCATGCATTTATTGATATGATTGTACATGGTTTATTTAAACAATTCTGCATAGGCAGCTGTGTTCTTTGGATTTCAGCATGGCCATGAAATTTTGACATGTTATCCCTTTGTAGTTGTAAGTTTGCCATAGAATAGTTCCTAAATGTTACAAAGTTATCTGGGGTCACAGAATTGATTTTTGTTATGAAGAAGACAGCTTTGTGGTCTGACCTTAGCAGAGAGGGAACTACACTGGGGAGAGTATAGGGTTCTCCCATGTCTGTGAGTACAAGGTTAAGTATGTCTGCATCCTTGCTGGAAGTGTGGGCTATCTGGTCTAAATTGTTTGGTTTACAAAGTCCAGAAATCTCTGAGCTTGTAAGTTTGTCAACCAGTTAAGTCAGCCATGAATACGTTATTATAGGTTCATAGGTTGGTACTAGGCTATCAGCCCTAGGGCCTATACAAGCCTAGCCATAACAATTCCCTGGCTATTTCTTCCCACACTATTTACTTCCCTGGACTCCTGTCTAGCAGGGCGACTGATGTGATCCCCGGGGTTAATTTCCTTTCTCCCATCCAATCATCAAGGTTCCTTTTGAAGAGGGCCAAAGAGGCACTCTGCTTGACATGTATAGGCAATCTATTCCAGAGTCTGGGGAGTCTCTGGGTCAGGAACCTATCCCTCCAGCATGTTTTGTTTATTGTGATGACAAGGTTTAGATCCCTGGAGCGTGTGGCTCTGAGGGATTGGGATTTCTTTAAGTGTAGCATGTCCAACAGCTCTGGGTTTGACATTGCCTTGTATGTTAAGCAGAGATTGTGTCTGAGTAGACGATATGCAATAGAGTATAGCTGGAGTTTTTTAAGGTGGTCAGCGTAGGGTGTCTGCTTTAGGCCTGTGATTCTTTTAATGAGGTATTTCTGCGGCCTTTCCAATTGTTGCAGATGTCTTGAGAGGTACATACCAAACGGTGCATTGTATTCTATAATGGGTCTAATGAGGGATGAGTACAGTGGGACCATGACCTCCTTTTTTCTGGATGAAAAGCCCTTAGTGATGAGGTGTGCCACATAGAAGGATTTCCTGACTGTTGTAGTGATGTGGTTATCGAAGGTGAGACCACTGTCCACCTGTGTCCCTAAGTCTCTTATCACACTTTCGGTGTTTAGTGTACTGCCACCTATATGGTAGTTCATGGATACATGTTTTTTTCCAAAGGGGATAACTATACATTTCTTGGCATTGAGCTTGAGCCCATGGCTCTGGCACCAAGCATCTGTTTCTGTAAGGCCCTTTTGTAGAGTATCCACATCATTTGGGGATTCAATAATGGCTCCCAGTTTGCAGTCATCTGCGAACTTTGTTATCCAGAGTCTCTTAGTGTTGGTCTGTACTTCAGAGAAGTAGATGCCAAACAAGAGTGGTCCCAGAACTGAACCCTGAGGTACTCCACTTGTCACTTGTCTGGAGCTGGATTTGGAGTCGGCTACTTTTACAGTGAGGGTTCTATCAGTAAGCCAGTTAGCAGCCTATTGGGTGACGTAGGGATTAATGCCCAGCTTAGTAAGTTTGTCTATGATTCCAGAGTGGGGAATGGTGTCAAAGGCCTTGGCAAGGTCTAGATAGGCTGTGTGGACCACCTTACCCTTGTCCATGGCTCTGGAGACTGATTCCAAGAAGTCAATCAGGTTCAGGAGACAAGATCGGCCCTTCACAAACCCAAACTGGGTGGGGTCCAGTGTTTGAAGGTTGCCAATGTCTTTGTTTATAAGTTCCATGATAATACACTCCATGGCCTTGCCGATAAGGCTTGTCAGACTGATGGGACGGTAGTTTCCGGGATTCAAGGTGAATCCCCCCTTGTGGAGTGGGATAACTGTAGCTCTGCGCCACTCAGTTGGCATGAAACCTGAGGTGAGGCTATGATTAAACATGACACTTAGGTGAGGTGCCAGTTCATATTGTAGTTCATGTAGTACACAGCCTGGGATGTCATCTGATCCCATGGATGCTGTATTCTTAGCTTTGGAGAGTGCGTTTTTTACCTGTGTGGCCGTTATTACCAGAATTTGGCAATCTTCCGGTATTGAGATGGGCCATTTAGGGGGTGAGAGGGGTGTGAAGTTGGCACTGAATTGATCCGCCAGGATGTTGGCAATATCCTTGGGATCAGTATATTTAATGCCATTCTGTTTTAGCTCAGAGCAGATTTGAGCATTGCCATTTAGATTCTTGACATAGTTATAGAATGCCTTGTGGTTGTCTTTGGAATCTTTGGCAATTTTATTTTCGTAACTAGCTTTGGAGGATTTTATGAGGGATCTCAGTCTCTTACTGAGGCTGGTAAGGAAGTTTTTTGCATCCTGGGATTTTCCTCTTTTCTGCAACAGTTTCTTCCTTTTGTTGTAAAGTTTGTTTGTGGCAGGGGACCACCAGATTGGCTTCCTTTTTTGGATGAGAGCATCTTGGTTCTATTTGGGATGGCACGATTCATGCATGAGTGGATGTGCTCGTACAGTACCTTAGTGTAGGATTCAGCAGTTGAACTTTCAGTTCTCGTCTGCATGGGTGTCATGATGTTTGTCACTTCTGACTTGAGTAGCATGAAGTTGGCTTTGGAGAAGTTTTTTATGGAGGTTTCCTTACTGGGTGGTGGTGGGATTTGGATGTTAAGGGTGATTAGCTTATGGTCAGACCTGACTAACAAGGGAGTGACCATAGGTGTGGAGTATCGATTTCCCATGTTGATAATGACCAGGTCTAGGATATATTAAGCTGAATGGTGAGAGCTTCCAGTAAGTACAAGCATACGTTATGGATTTTTTGGGTCATAGAGTGTAGCCTATTGATTGCCAGTATATGACATGGGACTCAGCCTATGGAAATATGACATGGAGAAGTTCAAGCACATCATCTTGGTTGACTAGTCTTGATGTAAGTTGTTGTCAATTCAAAATGACACACCTCTACCACTTGTCTCTGCCTGTGCAGTAGCTAGCCTTCATTTGATGGAGGCACCATAGCCCTGCACTGCCAGGGTGTTCTCTGTGGATTTAAAGCATGTTTCACTAAGTACACATAGTGCCCACATTCTCTAATGTGAGGAATGCCTAGAGCAAGTGGAGCTTCTTGCTTAGGCTCTTGGCATTGAGCAGAAACACCTTTAGATTCCCATGGGTTGGTTTTGTTATGTCAGAAGGTTTGTCAGTTTGGCATTGCCTAAATAAGGCACAATGGGGAGGACAATCTTTCAGCCACTATTCAAAAGCCTGTAGGGGACAGGTGTAAACCCCGCTTTGCAAACAAACATGACTTGTTGACCATATCTTCTCATGCAGACAAATGTTAGAATGAACCTAGAAACTAAGCCAATTATAAAGTCAATCATCTTTTGCTCATATTGCACCAATATCCTTGGTGAATGTAAAAAGCTATTCAGTGCTAAGTACATACCAGCCTAGGGCACATACTCAGTATCTCCATAATGTCTCTCCTCATATAGCCCAGGGAGGTACGTCACAGATCATTTACACCCATATGGATTATAACTATGTCATACTGGTACTTGTGGTCTAATTAACTGAGTGCATGGCTGAGCTGGTGAATCCTGGCCCTGATGGATAACTGATTGTGATTTTCTCCTTATTCAGCATGGTGAGCAGGACATCTGTGTGCATCACTAAGAAATCTTCTATTACTTACATTTTGGGTAGTGTGTTGGTTTGCCTTATGGGCTTTATAGTTGAGATATCAAAGGATGTAGGTGTATGCATTGCACTGAGTGTTGTTTTGTTGGAGTGCTTCTAGGGTTGCTGAGGATTCTTTTTCTAGGATGAATATCTAAGTGGCCCTTGGAGTTTAGGAAGATTGCTTTTAAATGCATCAGCATATGCTGGTCTATGTGTTGTATTTGTACTAAGTGAAGTTGGCATAATCATTATGTTACTGACAATCGTTTTGTTATTTTGCATGTTTTTTGTGAGTCCTACCTCTAGTACTCCAGTGACATTGTGTAATTACATTCCTATCATGCTGTATTTGTTTCTCCAAGGATTAGTTGGTTGTTTGTGAATATAAAACAATTTCTGTATTGTCTTAGGATGCCCATATCTATCAAGCAAGCAGCAGTGAATTTGAGAAAGTGGACGGCAGTTTTTTTTCAGGTGAACTACAAAAGAGTGGTACAGTAGGGGTTTACTTGAGAATTGTAAGGGAAAAAAACAGGTAGGCGATTTATGACTGACTTCATGTGATAGTGCTCCTCAGCATGCAGCCAAGTTGCTCTTTCTGCAGAGTGCTGGTTAAGGTAAATGGGAATTTTATAGGGAAAATTTAGTTTCTAAATGCATTCATATTTACAAGGTACTGCTAAACCTCACTGCAAGAAGAGCAGTGGAATTTATACAGTATTAATTTGTCAACATGGAGTGACACAGCAGAAATAGATTGGACAGTAATGCTATTCCACATAGCATTAGAAACACTGTGCAAAGGTGAAAAATAATTTTATTATCACAATATCATTATCTGTATAATTGGAGAACTAGACTTATTTTAACTGTTATGTGCCCCATTAACTGTTGATGATTGATGGATCAATTCAGTCGTACTCATAACTACACTATTACAATGTATTACTGGTGTAAATGTTTGATTTTATATTAATTACAGTAGCCCAGTGGTATATAACAGAAGAAATTCTGGTCATATAATATAAACGATTACGAGCGAGTCACTGATCATAACCTGCTTAACTCACTATGGACTGATGTCACTAAATAATGACATACATTTCATTCTAAGTATCAGAAAATGCAGTTGAACACATATCCTGTAATTCTAGAAACTCGAGGAAATCAGGAGCCTGTTAATGGTGCAGGCAGCAGGGAGAAAGAACGAATGTCGTTTGGTCAGTACTGGCAGATTTGACTGCCTAGTGCGAGACTTGACCTTAACAAGTCAAGAAGTTGGTGTTTAACGTTTCTTAAGATTGAGTCTCACACTGTAGTAGTGCTTACCTGAGTTGCTTTTTTGCAGAAACAGGAGCATAATCACTGAGTGCCATGCACTACAAATGTGTCTCTGATGTCAGGCTCATAATTCTCCATCGCAGTAAAGTATGCTATGGAATATATTTTGGAATGTACATTTCACTGTTGTGTTTATCTTTCATACCCAATCTATTTCTCTCTGTTTTCTTCCTTTGTTGTTTCTATTTATTCATTTATTTTGTTTTTTTTTTTCATTTTTGTTAATACATGCAGTAACACAGAAATATAAACAGTCTGCTCTGGCACAGCCTGTCCTCTCAGAGGTGGCAGCAGCAGCAGTGCCACCAAACAAGAGGCACACCAGCACATTTCTCTTACCAACCTCTGCCACCCCAATGTCCTTTTCCAACTTTTCTTTCTCACACTCATAAAAATACAAAAGGGCATGTTTGTGAGCTCCTGAGCCCCCCCCCCCCACTTAACTAGGGTTAAACTATTCCTGGCGCTATAAAGTCTGCTCTTCAAATTTTCCCTTGCAACTAGTCAGCTTTTTAGTTTTAGCACTCAAATCTGTTTTTTTGAGCTCAGCACTTGTTCAGAACTCATTGCAAGCACTAAATAAGTTACAAATTACTACAGCACTCAACTTTCCTCACTTGTCTAGAGGAAAACAGTTTTTAGTACTTAATAAATAAGCACCTATTCAGGCATGTCTTAAGGTCAGCTCCAGCTGTTTTCTCCTGTCTACCTCATGAATCTGGGCATCTTGGGACAGTGCAGCAATTACCTCATGTACATAGACAACCCTCTCCTCCTACCACCCAACACTACGACCTGTGAGAGATGCACTTATATAGCCAAACTGGAAGCAAAGCTCTCTTCACCGAAGACTGGACTAGACAGTCAAGAGGTGAAGGTAAACACTTGCACCGCACCACACTCATCACATAGTCCCTCAAAACCTACACCACCAAAACACATACACAGAAGCAAAAAACACACACCTACATTCGCGGAGGCTCTCAGTAAAAATCTGCCCAAATAACCGAGGCCTCCAAAGCAGAAATGCAAGCAACCTCCACCCCCCAACACAACCCAAATGACACATAGCCCACATACTCAGTGTGCCACTCAACTACAGCCCATAAGGCATAACATACCCAACACTCTAGTCATAGGTGACTAGTCAGGCATACTGATGTTCCACTCACCAGGCTAAACAAGGAAAAAGTTACTGTCAGCTGCCTGTTGGATGCCAGGATCCACCACATAATGCACGTACTCACGTCACTCCACAACAAGTACAAATATGACTCTGTCATTGTCCATGTTGGTGTGAATGACCTGAGACATACCTCCCTGGGCTACATGAAAAGAGACATGGAGGAGCTCTCCAATCTTGTAGCCCAGGCAGGTATGATCCAAGCCCTGAGTAGCATCCTGTCATCACCCAGAATGATACCACAGTACAAGGACAAAATGACTGACTTTAACAGTTGGATAAGCTTCTGGTGTCATTCTAAGGGAATCCAGTATCTGTCTGCCTGGGATGACATGATCGACAGACCACGGTGCTTTGCCAGAGATGGTCTGCACCTGTCACCCTTGGGATTCCGGATGCTGGCAAAGGCTCTTGCCACCCCTATAGTGCCTTTTTAGGCAAGGTTCAAATGACAAATTCACCATCGTAACAGGTACAAGCAATCAAAATCTGAGGGTAATGCTACTCAGTGCTAGATGTCTAAACCTCAAAATGCACTCACTCGAGGCACTCCTTAAAATGGAGAACATTGACATCTGTGCAGTGACAGAGACCTGGTTCAAAGCTCCAGAGAGTACCTCTGCATTACCAGCCTATAATTCATACCACACCTTTCGGCCACTAAACCCAGACCGAAACACTAAAGGTGGAGGCATGTCTATATTCATTAAGGATATCCACACCTCCAAGCTAGTTGCTCAGCATAATGCATCCAAGATTATCCAAGTTCAACTAACTCTGGGTAAAACCACATTTCAGATTGTAGCTTGTTACGGACCCCCCACCATGCCCCAGGATTCCCACTCCTCTTTTCTTGATGCACTGGAAAATATTAAGTACAACCCAACACTCTAATAATGGGTGATTTGAACTACCCTACCATTAACTGGGAAAACTACTCATGTGCCAACTCTTTTGCTCAACGTTTTCTGGAAATCATCAACTCCAATGCCTTGGATCAACTTACCCACACCCCCACCAGGGTCAGCAATATCCTAGATCTGGTCATCACCAACATGGGCGACCAGTGTTCCACACCAGAGGTCAGCTCCTTGTTGGTCAGATCCGACCACAAGCTAGTCACCCTAGACATCCACATCCCAATCCAACCTCCCATTTAGGAAAACAACCATAAAAAGTTTCTTCAAAGCCAACTTCACGCTTCTTAAGACAAGTGGCAAACTTCATGACACCCATGCAGATGGACAATAGAGGTATGACTGCTCTGAATCCTACGCAAAAGCACTTTATAAGCACTTACACGAGTGCATGGATCGTGCTATCCCTAACATCACCAAGATGCTATCCTCCAAAAAAAGGAAGCCAATCTAGTGGTCTTCTGCCATAAACAAGCTCTGCAACAGAAGAAAGAAACTGTTGCAAAAAAGAGTAAAATCCCATGATTGGAGGAACTTCCTGGTCAGTATGAAGCTGAGATCCCTCATAAAATCCTCCAAAGCTAGTTATGAAAACAAAATCGCCACTGATTCTAAAGGCAACCAAAAAGCATTCTATAGCTATGTCAAGAATCTCAATGGCAACACTCAGATCTGCTCCAAGTTACAGCACAATGACATTAAATATACAGAACAAACTGATATTGCCAACATCCTGGCAGGTAGGTTCAGTGCTAACTTTACCCCACCACTCACCCCCTAAAGGGCCCATCTTTATACCGAAAGAATGCAAAGTTCCTGTAATCATGGCTGCACAGGTAAAAACCTCACTCTCCAAAGCCAAGAACACAGCATCCATGGGAAATAACAATATCCCAGGCTGCCTTCTACATGAACTACAGAATAAACTGTCACCCCACCTAAGCACCATGTTCAGTCATAGCCTCACCTCAGGCTTTGTGCCCATTGAATGGCACACCGTGACGGTTATCCCACTCCACAAAGGGGGGGGCACAATGGACCCCGGGAACTACCGCCCCATTAGCCTGACGAGCCTGGTCTGCAAGGCCATGGAAAGTATCATCATGAAACTCATAAACAAAGACATTGGTGATCTTCAGACTCTGGACCCCACACAGTTCGGGTTTGTAAAAGGCAGATCATGTCTCCTAAACCTGTTAGACTTCTTTGAAGTAGTCAACAGAGCCATAGATGAGGGTAAGGTGGTTCACACAGCCTATCTAGATCTTGTCAAGGCGTTCAACACCATCCCCCACTCTGGAATTATAGATAAACTCACTAAACTAGGTATACATCCCTATGTCACAAGATGGGTTGCCAACTGGCTTACTGTCAGAACCCACACTGTAAAAGTAGCAGACTCCAAATCAGACTTCAGACCAGTGACAAGTGGAGTAACACAGGGTTCAGTCCTGGGTCCTCTCCTGTTTGGTATCTACTTCTCTGAATTACAGGCTAACACAGAAGGTCTTTGGCTATCTAAATTCGCAGATGACTGCAAACTAGGAGCCATAATCAAAACTCCTAATGATGTGGACATCCTACAAAAGGGCCTCACTGAGACAGAGGCCTGGTTTCAAAGCCATGGTCCCAAGCTCAATGCCAAAAAAGTGCATTGTCATCCCTTTTGGTAAAAACTCTGTACCCATGAACTACCATATAGGTGGTAGTCTACTTAACACCGAAAGTGTGATAAGAGACCTTGGGACACAGGTGGACAGTAGTCTCTCCCTTGACAATCACATAACCACAGTGGTCAGGAAATCCTTCTACATGGCACACCTCATCACAAAAGGTTTCTCATCCAGAAAAAAAGAGGTCATTGTTCCCCCTCTACTCATCACTCATTATACCCATTATAGAGTACAAAACCCCTTTTGGTATGTACCTCACAAGACATCTACACCAACTGGAAAGGCCACAAAAATACCTCACAAAGAGGATTACTGGCCTCAAACAGATGCCTTACCCAGACCGACTCAAAAAACTCCAGCTTTACTCTGTCGCATATTGCCTACTCAGAGGTGATTTCTGCCTATCATACAAAGCTACGTCAAACCCAGAGCTGTTGGACATGCTCCTCTTAAAGAAATCCCAATCCCTCTGAGCTACACGCTCTAGGCCCCTAAACCTTGTCACCACAATAAACAGAACATACTTCTTCAACAAAAATCTTGATGATCGGATGGGTAATAATAAATTCACCCTGGGGATCACTTCTGTGGTTCTGCTTGACAGGGGCACAGAAAAATAATTTTCTTGGGTGGCGAAAGCCAGGGTACCTTTATGGCTAGGCTTGTATAGGACCTAGGGCCAATAGCATATATATATAAAAAAAACTTTCCACTTTGCCTTTTTGTATGTATTACCTGATTTTATCAATTGGTCACACATTTTTATGTTATTGCTACACAACAGTTGTTGTATTAATATCCAAAAATGTCTAAATTATATCTATTATATATATTATTAGCTTGCAAAGAAGTTGAGCTATATGATCCTATCCCATCTCCATCCTGATCATTCCTGAATTACCCACCTAGTGTTCTACCCTCTGCTTATTTCCCATTTTCATATCTGTGCAAACATTCCATTTCTCACCTTTAGTCTTGTCCAAAAATGTCCAAAAATAGATAAACACAATGTACATGATCATAAATGGCTTATAGATAAGTAGTTACTTCTGTGTTCCTCTGTTGCGTAATGCTTGGCATCAAGCAGCAGGACCTAGTGCTTGTTCTCATCCCTTTGCAAAAATGAAGAAAATGTGCCATTGGTCATACAACTTAGCTTAGTATTAGTGTGTATCACTAAGCAAATGTGATACACATAATGTAATATAAGATAAATCTTTTCTTTGTACGTATTTTCATGAATGATGTGAGAAGTCTATTCCATTTCGCAAAGTGCATGGTTCTACACAAATGAGTGTGTGATGTTGCTTCTCATTTTGTTCTCAGTCTACCACCGTCTGCCGTTATTGGGAAGTGGGTGTTCTAGAGTCTATACATCACAGGTTATCAGCAATGGTCATGCTAGCCCTAACCATTGAATGCTTTTTTCATTATTCAGTTTAACATTCTTTCTAGGAATGACAGGATTTGAAGTTTGCCATGTTGCACATCTAACAGAACAGTTTGTACAGGTGGCTAATGTTGTGGCCTGTTTTTTTTTTGTGTGGTACATGGTTTGATTCCCCCAGTTGCGTACTGTGTAACTTTGGGTGAGTTGTATGACCACACATTGCTCATGGATCACCCTGAAATGGGTCTGCATGTGCAGTGAGCCTACCTGCTAAAATGTTTCTAATTGTTATGTAATGGCAATGGAATCATATGACTTACATGACTGTAAAACTCTTATTGTAACATTCTGTTACCTTTCTGCAATCATGCCCTTCCATTCTCAGTGTATATTCTGTTCAAACATATGTAAACACAAAGCACACTGCCATAAGTGGATCATACAACAGACTTTATCTAATTTTTGTTCTTTTTTTCTTATCATGTTGAAAGTATCCATTGCACAACACTTGGCATTGAGCAGCAAGAGCTTGCCGATATTTCTCGACCTGTGACAGAGATGAAAAAATGACCCATGTCTGCTTTAAGACTTTGCGATCCTTCGTGCAACAGATCTTTGCATCAGTGCACATCAGTAAGTAAAAGTGACAGAATGAAAATAATGTCAGCTGTCTCTTTCATTTGTATATGATTTCATGAGTTAAAGTTTATATGACATCAGCTCGTCATTCCATTCACTCGGTGCAGTGTTGCATGTTGCCGAGGGTGGGATTTTCTCACATATTTCTTCTCATTCTAAAACGAAAACCACATTTATGGACCGATATTAGTGAATACAGTATTGACATAATTTACATTTATGCTTGATGTCAGTCTGCAAAATGTACACACACAACTGTTATTTCTCAGTGATGAGCACATACAGAAACAGAGTTAATGGCAACAATGCACACCACACTGATATGGTGGATATCAGTCAGAGATGCATGTGTTCTCTCCATTGTGTTACATATGTCCCTGTCACCCAACACCATCCTGCTCAGTATGTATATGATCACCTTTCTCACTTCTCTAATGAGCTTTTGTTATATCTATGAATTGTCACACTCATGGAAATGTAACTTCCTTTGTGTCTTAACCTGATACAGCATTGATAAGAACATATCACTTACTTCTTCATGATTTCTATTCCCCTAAGCTTTGCTGTACTGTTAGACACATAACATAATTTCCTACCATGTTACATCATAAAACACATCTATTTCATCACACGCATGGATAAAAGGGATTTAACACAATCACAAATTGCTCTTTTGATGTTTACCATTGCGTGATCTTGGCATCAAGCAGCATTGCTATTCATATTTAGGAAATATTAAGTGATAGTTCATATCATTTAGCAAAAATTGAAGAAAACAAAGCATTCTTCCACATGATCACTTTCTGATCATCCTGTGAATGAGCTTAGCCTCATTGTGTGAGACAGAAAGCAGTACTGGTATAAGCATGAGTAAATAGTCATCATTTATCTAGATCAGATTCCATGGCTCACTGTACTCCTAATGTGATGTTTACACTGTCAATCAGGTATGTGAGGAGTTTTGATCCATCATATAGTTCTACCTGTTTAAAACCGCTCATACAATCCATCCAAATGGGTGATGTCTGACAAAACATGCATGACGTGTTCTACAGCTTATTGAAAAGATGCAATGTGAGAAATTCCACTTTGTTGTGGCACTATAACAGGTGAGGTTTTTGATTCCCCTATTTTAACACATACTGGTGATGGTATCTTTTCAAATGTGTGCTTTCTAAGTGTCATATGATTTCTTTGCCATCATTTAACTAGCACATAAGTCTAAAGACAAGGTGGCTAACTCCAATGCATTGTACATTGCATCAGTGTGTAAAAAGCAATCGGTGACATGCAAGAATGGGTTAGTCAACAGATGTTACATGATAAATTCCACTGGGTTGTGAAATGTTCACAAGTGGAGGGTTTTGATGCCCATAGTTAGGCAGGCTGGAGTTCAAATACAGTAAGGCATATATTGCACATTGTGTAAAATGCAGTTGGTGAAATACAACAGTGGCTTAGTGAACATAAGTGATGTGAGAAATTACTCTTGTTACACATTCACAGGTGGAGGTTTTTGATCCCTTCAGTCATTCACTACCTGCAAACTATAGTTGTATTCATTCTCAAATTGCTGATGACACTCCTTCTAATGTGGGCTTTCTAATAAATGTATAATTTATTCTGTGGTGTCAGTAAGTAGTTAGAAAGTCAAGAGACTGTTAGTTAGGCAAGCAGGAGTTCAACGCTATGATGATGTAACATGTGGAATGGTGGCACTGTCATTATAGTGTCCTAATAATGCTACATAAATGTGAAATGTGGTGATGTGATTTGTTCATCTGACAGATTACACATTAAATGGTGGACTTTACTCCCCAACTGTGTTATGTTATTTATTTCTGTTCAGTTTATGGTCTGCAGCATTATTTTAACTTTGCATATATATGTGCATTCAGATGCTTTTCAGAAAAGCTTCTTCTATGGTGTATTTTTCTCATAGCTATGAATTTTCCATATTCATGTGAAAGGTCAAGTGTTCAGACTAAGGTATGTGCATTTTGTTTGCCATGATATCACATATTTTTCCCTGAGAATGTATTTTACAACCACCTCTTCTATGTCTACCGTATAAGTATACTTTGCTAATACCTTATTAAGGTAAATGATATTCTTAGACAAAGGCAGAAGTTTGAACACCTGTCTGTGCATTTTGTTTCCCTATTATAATATAGTCTGCTCCCCTGAAATTTATACTTCAGCTACATCTTCCATGACTACTCTACAAGCATGTCCTACTAATACCCTGTTTGGCTGAATATGTCATTGGACAAAGGCAGGAGTCTGAACACACATATATGCATTTTGTTTATCCTGATCTTAACTCTTCCATTTCCTAGATGTGTTATTCAAGTCATTTTTGCTCCCATTACTTCTGTGGCATGTTCTACTACTTCAGTGGTCTATATCAGTGACATAGACAGAGGTTCATTCTCTTCCTTGGGTGTATATCTTTTTATTACAGTACTCTTTTGCATTCTCTTGACTGTCAGCAATCCTGTAATACATGTGTATTTTATTGGGGAACATTGGTATTGTCTCACATGATTCATTTATCTAGATTCTTCTGCCAGCATTGGGTGGCCAGTTGGAGGTTATCTGGTCTTAATGGCAATAACGACTTATTTGTGATCCACAAATTTATGCAGGGATGTGTGATGTGTTGTAGGAGATTTGCAACATGGCCGCATCACTAGCTAATCCTGATAAGGTAGTTGTATGACAAATTGTAGTATGGAAGTTCTGTTTTCATTTCCCTTGAATTCTGCCACTTGCTCTATTAGATATTAGTCTGCCTACACATGTAATACATTTCACAGATTTTATGACCCCATCTCAGTATCACATTTGCAGTATCTCACATTTACATTACAAAATGTACACACTTGAGTGTGGACTTAACTGCTGCACTAACAGACCTTGGGAGAAACATTGTTTCCATTTTAATCACATTCACTGCACAGTATGTGTATCTGGCTAGTACTTTTACATCCCACATCTCCTGCACATATTTTAATGTGTTTTGAAATGGCTGTGCTGTCTTATCTATTTTTTGTGCCTTTCCATGTCATGCGTTGGTGCTCCACTCACTTTGCACCTTACTATGCACCCTCTCTAAGATTACTGTTAGTGACCTCTACTCAAGCCCAGTATATCTGCTTTGCTTGCCTTTCATTTTATCATACATTTATCTATATAACCATGTTGATCTTAAGTGCATAATCAAGAAACATCTGTGGTAGCACACTCAGTTCGGCTTATGTGGTTTCTCATGCACACTCTCTTGTTTACATCCTGTTTTTAGATGTGGCCACAAGCTAGATTACTACAGTGTGGTCACAAGCCTATACTGCAGTTGTGAGGTGACACTCCTCATTCTACCACCGGCTTGGCCACATGCATAATTGATTAGCAATGCTAATCATTGCACTATAAAGGTAAATAGTGTTGGCTCAGCTACATGGTGGCCGGGCTGTTAATGAATCCCCAGTTCATATACACACATATATAAATATATACTTTGCAATTCTTTCACTATTTTAAGACCATATGGTGTAAGCTACTCACAACAAAGTTTGTGTGTAGCATCATAATAAGTTGGAAGCGCAACATACTTATGCAAGATGTTTGACTTGGCATAATATCACTGCAACTTTTCACAACAAATAGGACTTCTTTTCTTGACCTGAATTTTGACCTAGATCATCTGGTCTTGCAACATTATTGATCTAACTCTGTAGGGATAGCTTAAATGTCCTTTATACATCCTGGCCATGTATGGAGTGAATAATCTTATATTCACTCTATTATTATTATTATTATTGTTTTATTTTTTACATTTAACTCACATATCCATCTATGCATGCACATCTAGCTTCATTGCTGTTGCACTCTAGCCCAGCATCCTCTAATTCTCTCCACCTGATTAAACAATGACTTCTATGTTTTCTGTGTAGCCTTCCAAAGCATAACATAGAATTTTGCTGTCCCTGTCAGTGTACTTTTTCAGTGTCTGTAGCCAATCATGTGACATCAGAAGGAATCAAGTTTTATTGCTCTCTTCTTCAGAAGCTGGAGATTTTTTACAGTTTTAGTTTTCTCAGTTTTCATTAAATTTCTGTTTACAAGATTTTAATACACAACCTTCAGTTTCCTCAGCTGCAGCTGGTTACAAGTCTTGTTTTATTCACGTTGGAGAGATGACTTCCATATATTCACAGTCTGTTAATCAGGCGATTCATGCACTTCCCAAAAATGATATCTGTTTTCCTGGCACCTCATTATTCTTTGCTGTAGATATCGGTTTACCTTTACATGTGCGTATTGCACACGGGCGACCGACAATTGTTCAAAAGACAGTTTGCAAGGTTTGCAAACGTCGAACGGAAGAAGGTTTGAATGTGCAATGAGCGAATGCATAGTGAGATTCGCTCATTGCACATTCGACATTATGGGGCAGATTGCACTATAGTGGGGAGTTGTAAATGATTCCTTTCCCCGCTGTAGTGCAATTTCGGAGTTAGAATAATAAAGTAGGGGGTGTGGGGGGTGCAGTCCCCCACATGGGGGGTGCAGGGGGGCTTGCCCCCCCCTGCATTACACTTTATCTAATTTTGTTGTCACATTTATGCTCGAAACTCAGCGAATCGGCTGTTTGATTTGCTGCTTTTCAAACATTAACAACAGTCGCTGTTTCTAGTTTCGTTTTTTTGATGCGAATATATGAATAATCGCACGTGTGATTCGAGATTATAAAGGTAAACCATAGATATCACTATGTATCATTGCTCAGAGTCATCACATGAAGTAAGATTAATAACATTTCAGAAAAACTCAGCTCCATTCTTGTTTAATTTCCCTTGTCTAACTTAAAAATGTGTCTTATGTTAAAGTACTGATCCACTGCTGTATACTTAACTGATTTCCAGTAATATACCCAAAGATATCGTCCTATGATGTTATTGGCTCTTGTAGCTTCATAGGTACTTACTTGACTATTGATCTTTGAGGATCTTAAGAACCTAGTCTTATATTCCCAAGGAATTTTGAACCCTTATGTTTTGCATGAATATCTCAGATGTTGACAGATCAGGAATATGTGGGGACATTTGCTTGCAGACCCTATTCATGAGGGACATGGGTGCTAAATTGTGGGCGAACTTAGAGTTTTGCAATCACTCTTACAAATTACATTTGATTAGAGTAAGATAAGCAGTTTGCTCTATTTGGAGTGGAAGATAGATCCATAGAGGTGATATTCTTTGTGATTCATAACTATCCCTCCAACATGTCCTATTGTATGTTGCAAAAGAGACTGAGATGTCTTGAGTAAGTGTCCATGCTACCATTGGTCCTGCAAATGTGTAGTAGTCCTGACAGGATATTGTCTGCTGAGGTTCTGTATGTGAGGCATAGGATGCCTCTTAGTAGCCTGTAATATATTGAGAAAAGAGACAATGCTTTGAGATGGTCTGCATAGTTTTTATGAGTTAGACTCTTGATTTTTTTTCAGTGAAAAACATTGTGGTCCTTCCATTTGTGACAAGTGTTAGGAGAGGTATGCAATGAAAGGGGCAAAGTATTCAATCAGCCTGAGGAGAGTCAGGTATATTGGAAAGATTACATACCTGGATCTGGATGCCATACCTTTGAAAATAAACTGTTCAAAGAAAAGAAGACTTCCTTAGAATAGTGGATACATGGTGGTCAAAGGAAAGTTTTATTGTTAAAATAGGTTCCCCCGATCTCTGACTATGGAATCAACTTTCATGGGTGTATTGTCAAAGTGACAGTTACAAGGGAAGTCATGTTTGCAAAGGATACTATTATACACTTCTTTGCACATTATTTTAATCATGGTTTTGGCACCACTGTTTTATGAATAGTCTGCTTAAAGGATCTTGATGTCCTTTGGGAAGTTTATGACGGTACCTAGTTTACAGTCATCTACAAACTTCGTCAGCCATAGTCCAGTAGAATTTCCTTGACCTCCAAGAAGTAGAAGCCAAAAAGGAGTGACCAAAGGCTGATCCACTAGGTATTCTGAAAGTGACAGGTCTTTTATATCAGGTACAGCCACCCACCCTAACTTCCTGGGTTTTAATTTTGAGATCATTTGCAATCCAATGAGTTACATAAGAATTTACATTTAACTGGGAGAGTTTATCAAGTATGCCTAAGTAAGAAATGATGTTGAAAACTTTTGCAAGGTCTAGATATGTGATGTATATAGATTTGCTGTCATCCATTGCTTAAGTATTCTTTACAAAGAAGTTAACCAGATTACATAGCCAGGATCATCCCTTGACAAAAATGAAATGATTTGTGTTGACAGTTTGTAAGCTGCTTATATTCTTATTTATCAGTTACATAATTTAGACCTCACAGCATGCTTGGGTTGTCCATTATTTCCATATCAGACATTACTGATTTGCTTTTCCCCCCAGTAAAATTCTGCTTGCATGTGTTTAAGTACAAAACCATGCAGAGTGACAAACCTATGGGCAGCTTTAGATCATAGTAAACTCAGTGTGCCATCATAAACTCTCCATAAGATACTAAGGCCCTTCAGGAATGCCTTTCCCAAACAAATAGCTACTGTCAAAGTCACAGCCTAAAAATTAATAAAAAATGTATAATTATATCATTTAATAAGCATGACATCCTCTGCAATTTATCACATTCACAACATGCCTGTGAAAGTTGACACAGTACTGAGGAATCTGGGAAACCATGTCAACAACAAGAAGATATTTATCCATGTGTATCCTCAATTGTAATTAAGCCCTTTTTCATTTGGCAGATTATTAGTAATGGTATCCCATCAAGGTCCTGGAAAGTTACCATTCTGCTTTATACTGCACTCATTAGGTTGATCAATGAGTGTAATGCCCCCTTTCATTATGTACCTTCCCAAACACATGGGACAACTTGAGTGACAACACTTCTCACTACAGAAATGACGACCTTTGTTAGGAAAAGCTAGAGAGATCATTTCAAAGTCCTTTCCTTTTTATCATTATATTGCAGGCAACTGAGAGACGATCATTGCCTAACATTCAGAGCCTCTACTGACCCCATAGTTTTAGATTTACTACAGATCCGCAAGTCCAGTATTGTCCGAAACACCTACGAGGAGATATTGATCACTTCTGCAATTTAAATAGAACATGGTGTAGGGATAGATATGTCTCACAAAAACTCACTTCTGTGGAATTCCTTCCTCTTCATGGAAAGCAAAGTTAATCCCTTATTTTATTGAACGGCAGTATGGATGAGTGGATGAGAGGCCACAAGTTCACCCCTGGATTGGCACCCTTGTCCATAATGGACAAAGTAATATGCAAATGTCTAATTGCTCCTGAGTTATTTGTATTAATATTAAACTAGGGCTTGAAACTCATTGAGGATACATGGCCAGACTTCTAAAGATCACCATGTATAATCCACCTAATAAGTATCCATGATCCTAGGAACATAATGCCACCAGGAAGATCTGTTATTTCCCAGTAATGCCAACCCTGGAGTGCATTTTTCAGTTAGAAAATGCAATGTCTGTTAAATTATTGGATTTTATCATTACTAGTGTGTATTTATTTCTGTATATATAGTTTACATTCTTCTCCTTGACAAATCAAGTTGCCAAAAAGAAAAAAAATGCCAGTACAGCAGATTGAAAGTCAGCTGATCATACATTAGCAGCTTTTTTTTTCTGTGAGATCTTGGAACAGCAGGGAAAGATGAATTTGCCCTTTTCTCACTATAGAACAATGTCCAGGTTGGTATTTTTCTGTAGCAGGGAATTGTGGGGGGGGGCACATAAAAAAATAGTGTTTATGTTGTTTTGTAGAGTTTTGGCTATGTTATTATTCAATCACTTTGGATAGATGTGGCAATGTTCAATAATGTCAATTGTCGATTTATATATATAGTTCCTCCATTTAATGTTTCAGAGCTGGTGTAGGAGTTATGTGATCATTTAGTAATCTCTTTTCTCACAGAGACACACACACACACACACACACACACACACACACACACACACACACACACACACACACACACACACACCTCACACACCACATTCTTGTAACTGCTGCAGTTGCTTGCATGAGTTGTATTTTTAACAGCTGCAGTTATCGTGTGGTAAAAAAATAGTACTAGAGTAAAAGATTTCTACCATGGCGGATGAATTTTAGCCATGTATAGCTGTACTTGTTTTTACTTGGGGTCTTCTGTTACATTAATTCATTCTTTATAAATCTTGAGTATCCAGATGAGTTCATTGCCTCTTCAAGGCCTTTTTCTAATAGCAATTATCTACACATTTGATTATCTAACATTGGAATATATATCTCATCCCTGGCCATCTAAGCAGTTCCCCAACAACTAACATTTTATAAGTGGATTCACTTCAGCTACTTATTGCCATGTTATGACCTCAGCAAGACAGTCACATGTTAAAAAAATCATGAGTGGCAGCGAACTCTAAAAGTACTGCCTTTCTACTGTTTAGCCTATGTCATACAGACTCAGACTGAGAAAAAAATCCCTTCAGAAGCAATATGAGACTTGAACAGGGGAAAAATGAAGTCCAGAACTTTCATGACCTGTGGTCACTGTACACTGATAGAGAAATAGAGGGAACATGAATGACTAAAAGGTTCTAAAGGCTGAGAACTCAAAAGAAAATCTAGATTATATTATCAGTATAAAGAAATTACTCAAGATTAAAGTTAACAACAGTAAGGAGTGGAGTTTTCCTTAAAATAATAACTCTCTTTCTTGCAAATTGCTTTAATAATGATGTCTTTCAAGACTCCAGCCATGTTTGGATCCATGCTTCTGTTAATCTCTACCGCCCGCAGTGTTCTATCTTTGTTGAAAGCAGCAATGGCTATGTCTCTTGCAGTCCCAAGATCAGTATATGGGTGCAGCACAGCAAAGAAGGTCCTTGTTTTCTTAAATTTTGACGCCCAGTAATGAATTCAATGTTCTTTCACTGAGACAATGTCACAGTTCAGTCTTTAGTTTATGGACAATGCTTTCAAAGATTTGATGTTACATTATAGCAGGCAAATTATTGCAACTATAAGCTTTTAAAACACAGGAATTTCTTGTATTTCAGTTTTGCTAAGAACATTCGCTAGTACTGTTAAAAACGGCTGCCTATGGAGGTTTGCAGCAAGAGAGACTATGGATGCATACAGAACTGATCCAAAAACTGTACTGTTCAGCCTTAAGCTGCAAAGGCCAGAGCTAGTTGCTCTGTCTTGAAGTAAATTGGTGTAGTTTTAGTAGCTCAACAGCATACACACCTCTGCTACTGGAAGATCAGAAGGCCATGGGATCGATTCCTACACCACAGAGCTGGAATATTTTTTCCAGTTCTAACACTTAGAGGGTGTTGTTTTCCTGACTGTGCAATCCTTCAGCTGTGATTTTACCCTAAGGCTTTATTTGCAAGCTTAAGTATGTATCAAAAAGAGTAGGGTTTTAGTAAAATTAGAACAAAAAATTTCAAAATACTTCAATAAAGTCAAGAATTAATCATAAACAAAATAAAAGTAAATGACAAAGGTAGGTACATAGTAAAATAAATCCTACATTCTTTACAAAATCACTCCTTCCACCCTTTCACCCATAGTCAAAAAGAAATATTGTTAAATAAAGCATTCATATTCAAAATCTGTTTATATGATACTTCTCCAAGCCATCCTTTCCATAAAAAAACATACACAGAAAAAAATTGCATGTTCACCCAATGTACCCCAAAGAATCATGATACCTTTATACAATCATTTCATACGTTACTGCTCCAGGTGAAGTTTTCTATAAATATGAACATTTATCCCAAAACTGCAAGATATTAGGGCAATCAACAAGGCATAAGATAAAGTTACTAACTGATTACAAAATGAACGGTATTGTTCTGCATAACATTTGTATTTAGTCTCCCCTTTAACAGTCAGTTCAATCAAGACATTTTTCATTCATACTCCTCCCATTCTTGAACTATTTTTCCTCCTTTCTAGCTATGATCTGCTTACCAATGGATCTATTAAAACGTAATGGCCCTGGATTTTTAAGTACCAACATTCCATTATTTTTAGAAAAAGCTCAAAAGGCAATTTGCATTTTCCAATTTTCTTTAAAAAATTCCATCTGCTCTCCTGCATGAGAGTCTCATCCATTTCTTAAGCCCTTCAGAATAAAATATTATAGCTTTCTGTTAAATACATATCAAGTACACTGTGAAGAGTGGTATGAAAGATGCAAAGAATCTAATACAAAAATAAATAATGCAAAAATGTACTACATAGCTGCAACCCCCTCCCTTAATAGGTACATTTATTGGGTCTACGTATATTATGTCCTCGAAAGTTTAATACAGCAAACAGCATGTACAGCAAAAATGCCATTCAGCGAAGTGTTAATAGTGAGATCGCAATACAGTGAAGTTCAGAAAAATTGCGTTTACCTCACTGTAGTGCAATCTCAGAGTTGGTATATATAATTAGTGGGGAGTGAGGTGGGGTGCAGACCCCACAAATAGTGAATTCACTGAATGCAATTTTTGCTGTACATGCCATTCGCTGTATAAAGCTTTCAAGGAGATAATATAGACCCACTTTTATTGAACTTGGTAATGTGAGTGAGTGATCATCTTCTGCAGCTCCACACAAAAAGTGGACTCTTTGAGAGAAGGGACAGTGAGTATTGAATGGGGAAAAGTTGTAGATATTGTCACTGAGGGGGAGTTTCTGAGTGTTGATGTTTATGCAGCAACTGGGTTTGGTAGTGTGTAACAAATTCAGTAAGTACCAATGAAAATTATTAAATTAAGTTTTTTTAACTCCACTCACTCATTTAATTGATGGAAAAAACAACTATTGGCTCTGCTGAGTTTATTGACAATGAACAGTTAAAAAGGGTAGAACATTTGCTAATGAAAAGTAAAGCTTTACAATGGAATAAACACAGCTGACCTTTAAGCTGGTTTACCATGAGCCTAACGTCATAGAGTGGAGCTTGGGAGGCCTTTATATACCCAGAGCTGTGTTCTTCCCCATTCCAGTGGCCAACTTGGAAGAACCACTATTAATTCTGCTACAGATGAGGATCCATTCACAGATTCTATGGAGCCATCCACCAATGACCAGGCTGGGAAATATAATTAAAAAAATAAATACTGTTATAAATAATATTAGATGAAATAATAGACAGACCTAGAATAGCCTTACTGTTCAGAAACTTTGAGTAACTTGGGCTGATTTTATTCAGTTTTACAACAGCTGATTTTGCTTGTGAAGTAGAGTTATGATTTTTGGATTGGAGCCAGGTTACTTACTATTTTTGGTTTTGTCAAACTAGGCATTTGCTGTTTGGTTTGTTCCTTCAATTGCTTGGCGGTTTATTTAAAAATAAATAAACAAAAAGTATAAGTGAGAGACTGGGGTGGGGTTATGCTTTTGAGTGTAGGCTACATACTTTTGGTTGAAGGGCATGGCAGTATTTTAGGTATGTCGGGTGCACACCAGCTGTTAAATTTTTAAATGTTTCTTGCTCTCCATTCTGTACATAGTGGATCACAGCTTTGTGGGGTTTGTTTGGATGCCCTTATTTAGTTCAGTTAACTCATATATTTTTTTTCTGTCTTTTTCGCTTTTCCTGTCACTGTGCTTGGTTCAGTAAGGGTTTAGTGCCTGACCATTGTTACTTCACATTAATGATTTTCGGGAATTAGTCTGATCTTTGTCATTCACAGAACTGTAATTTGGAGGTGGTAGTAGTAATTGCAGTGATGTGTTGCTTTTAATCAATCTGAGACTTGACTCTTTGTCTTATTTATTTAAGTGCAATCTAAAACCAGTTCAGGAATGCTCTCAACAGTAGAGCATCAAGCAGTTTGACAAGTTTCTTTCAGTGCTGCAGGTCAAGCACATTTATCAACAGAGCCATTGAGATACTCTTTGAACATTTCAAATATAATGCCTGTTACTATCATCTATTCCTTGAACAGTATAACACAGTGTGTGTGAGAGAAGTAGTTAAATAATGTACTTGGAGGCAAAAATCTCACACACAGTAAACTTAGATACCAAAATCATCAGCCGTACACCTGCATCACACCTCTCAAAGGCATATTAAGCCTACTTCCACACATAGTACAAGGAGTACCAAAATCACAGATGGTGAGCCCATAAGGCAGGCTTTTACCCACTCAAATATTCTTGTCATAGGTGACTCAATTATAAGACATACAGATGTGCTCCTTTCCAGGATGAGAAGGAAACAGTGATGGCTAGTTTCTTGTCTGCAGCCAGGATCCATCAGAACATGCATAAAATCAAGTCCTTGAAAAACAAGTACCAGTATGACTCTGTCATAGTTCATGCCGGTGTCACTGACTTGAGGTGCAAGTCCCTAATTTATATGAAGAGAGACATGATGGAGCTCTCAGACTATATGTCCAAGGCAGGTATGAGTCTAGCACTTAGTAGCATTTTACCTTCTCCAGTGATGATGCAACAGTATGAGCAAAGAATAATTGACATCAATAACTGGCTTACTTTTTGGTGTCGCTCAAAGGGGGTCCAAGATATAATCGAAAGATCGTGATGCTTTGCCAGGAATGGCCTGCATCTGTACCGTCTAAGGTTTCAGTTATTTGCAAAGACATTGTCCATCCCCATAGAGCCATTTTTTAGGCAATTGCAATGCCAATCTGATAAACGTACAAGGCAATGAAACAAGTATCTTAAATAGCAAGGTGTCACTGATCAATGCCTAACCAAGGAACTCTCCACTTCCTACAAGCTCTTTTTACCCTAGAAGACATTAACATGTATTTAGTGACTGAGACATGATTTAAAATAGTGGAGAGCACTCCATTTCTGCAGGGCTATAACTCCTTCCATATGTTTAGACCAGCTACTGCGCAAGAGGCTAAGAAAGGTGGAGGTATATCAATCTACATTCAGAAGAGGCTCACATCAAGGCTGGTAAATCAGCATGATGCATTAGAGCTTCTTTATGTCAAAATAACCATCAGAAAGGTCCCATACCACTCATTAGCTAACTGTATAACTCTCACTATGAGAAAAAAAGCGACAATGCCTATCTAAAGGAACTCAAATCACACAGTATTAAACCCAATACAATTTTCCTAAGTAATCCAAACTATTCAATTATAGACTAGGAAAACTGCACCACCACTAGTGCTCAATCACAAAGATTCTTGGACTTTATCAATACAAGTACCCTGGGACAATTAGTTCGAATGCCCACTAGGGGACTGAAATAATCAAAAGACTCAGGAGCTTAATATAATCCATCAAAGTCAAGTTTGAAGCTAAAATAGCTACCGAAGACAAAGACAATCAGAAGGCATTTTTTTAAATATGTTGGTAATCTTAAAAACACAATGCAGCAATGTGCTGAGCTGATTGTATCCAATCTTATCTATAATGAGGCTGAAGATATAGTGAACTTACTGGGCGATAAATTTAGTTCTAACTATACCTCTCTCTCCTCCCTCCATCTGTCCCTCAAGATGTACCTGAAACTGTCTCATCTCCAGCTATCACACAACACCAAGTCTAGAAGTGCCCTCAAAAGCTAAAAATACAGCGTCAATGGGACCTGATAATGTCTCTGGATGCCTCTTAAACAGTATGAAGCTTGATTTAGCCACACACTCTAACAAAACTATTTAATCTCAGCATCAATGCAGGTTTGCACCAAGTGAATAAGAACAGCTACCATCATTTCCCATCCACAGATGCAGGCAATTACACATCCATAAGTCTGAACAGCCTCTTATGCAGAGTCATGAAAACACTTATCATGGAGGTAATTGATCAGGACATAGTGACCATCCAAATACTTGACTCATTTCAGTTTGGATTCATCATGGGCAGGTCATGCTTACTCAACCTGTTTGATTTTTTTTAAAAAATGTGACTAAAGCAATGGATGAAGGCAAAACAGTATACATCACATGCCTCAACCTTGCCAAAGTTTTTGATACAATTCCTCACTCAGGCATAATAGAAAAGCTAAGTAAAATAGGAAGAAAACCCTTATGTCCTCCACTGCATTGCCAACTGGCTCACAGATAAGGCAGAGATAATCAAAATATGGTAAGTTACCTCCACAAAGAGACCAGTCATCAGTGGAGTCCCCCAGTGTTCCGTGCTGGGATATCTCCTGTTTGGTATCTACTTTTCTGAATTAAAAGCTAATACCAAAGGGTTCTGGCTGAATAAGTTTGCAGATGCTTGCAAGCTAGGGACAGTCACTGAATCCCCATATCTCTTAGCCATCCAGCAGTAAGTTTTGTCTCAAATAACTAGCTGGTGCTAAAATCATGTGCAGAAACTAAATGCCAAAAAATACATTATTGTATCCTTTGGGAAATCATCTACCCTAGGGAACTGCCACATTAAAAATGCCCCTTGACTGACTTAACCTAGTTGTTAAGGATTTGGGAAGTTATATGGACAGAGACCTAAGTTTTCATCAGCATGTGTCTGTTGTTTTAAGAAATACTTTCTATTACAAACAAAAGCATTGTGTCTATATCTAAGAATGCTATTACCCCTCTTCACTCAGCCCTCATTAGGCCAATTATTGAATATAATGCCATCTTTGACATGTGTCTGTCTAGACACATGCAACAACTGTAACACCCACAGAAATACCTTACTAAAAAGATACAAGGCAGAAACAGCATGTTCTGCATGGACTAATTCAAAGCCCTGTCACTATACTCAGTATTCTACAGACTGCTAAGAGGTGACCTGTGTCTGGCTTACAAGCCATCCTCTGATCTATTACTGATTGATTTACTGCACATCAGCATGTGAAATGGCATCAGAAATACTTGGTCTAAAGATCTAAACTTCTTCTGCAACATTAGCAGAAAGCTTAGGAGGGACAGGTATATCTCGCAGATGATAATGCTGTTCTAGAACACTCTCAGTCCACAAAACAAAGTTCATATCTGTCCATTTTCAAGTGTACCTTTGGTCTGTGGATGGAAAACAGAAAATTGACCCTGTACTACTAATGGACAGAGACAGCCCCTAAATACTTTATCCCATACATGGGTCCCTTCAAATTACCTATGGTATGATCCCAGCTTTTCTCATTAGGGGTAATATATAATTATCAACCATGGGATGGGTAAGGTCAATCTATACCTAAACTGGATATGTTATTTCAAGCACAAAAGGGGAATTTGGCTAGGCTTAAAATGGCCCCCAATTGCAGCTAGCCTAGGACTTACCAATGAACCTATGTTTCAGCAGGTAGGTAGATTCTGGCTTCTAGAGGGGTTGGAGGTTATTTTAAACAGTTTATAACTATACTCCTGTTTACCTCAATTTCAGACATTCGGGGACAATTTCCAACAGAATCAGGGACCACTGAGAATGAATTAACTATATCAGGACTCTCTAACATTTTAGTTCTTTTAACTTGAGACGCTGCCAGAATAAGACCATGTGACTTATGCACATTTTAATACCAACAGAGTTATAATGGTAATTTCTGGAAATATTTATCAGACATTTTTCAGGTCAGTTAAGAAGTTTGCATGGCACTAAAGCCTTCTTATTGTTATTTCTGAGTGCCTCCTAAATCCTTAAATCTTGTCTCATTGGCCAGAACACACGACAGAGCTGTGCCATAACAAAAAAAAAAAGTTGAAATCTTGGGCAAGATTCCAAAAGAGTCGCTCTCAGTGTAACTCTGCCCTAATTCCAAAAGACTTGATCTTGGTGTAAATGACTTACTTCTCCATAAGGCCTGTCTATAAACAAGCTTGTACTGGGCATCAGATTCTAAAACACATGCTTGCTCTTGGTGTAAGTGATAACTTATACTGGTAGCAAGTCTTTTGGAATTGGGATCCCCTTGTATTATAAGGTAAAGGAAGCAATACATGTTTGGGGCACCGTCTCTTTTGGAGTATTTCCTTAATTTTATGCTACCCTATATTTTTCCCTTTACGTGCTTAAAGGAGACCTTCCATTTCCCTCCTTTTTTCCTTCATTGTCAGAATCATGGCTACAGTTTTGGTGCTATCTTGTTTCAAGGGGTTTTAGTATGGGTTCCTTGAATGGTCCAATCCAATAATATTCTACCTCTGTTTTCTTAGTCAGAAAAGGAACTTGACTAACAAAGGTAGAACTGAGATGTTGACTGACCCAACCCCAGCCAAAAAATCAAAGAGGAGGACTAGGAAACATATGAAAAGCTCTGACAATGTACTTCTTTCAGTCCCAGAGATCATGCAAGAATCTGAATGTAATGATGAGTTTGGGGTATCTGGGTCACCCATCTCTTAAGGGGGAATCAATAGAAGAGTACTTAACAGAATTTAGATACATTCCCTGATGAAGGTAAGTCCAGGATCTTTGTTCTAGTCTTAGAGATGAACTTTGGCACCCCATCACTCAATTTAACCACTTTTCCCCATGGACCCCAGCAGCCCTGCGTGAATCAGGATCCTTCCACAAGATCAATACAGACCCCAAATCTCCTCACTCCAACTAATGGTTGCAGATCAGAGGATCCAGATCTTAACATAGCTCAGTTTTTTTCTCCTTTGGTTAAGGATATCTCTTCCAGGCCCACCATGCCTGGGTACCACATCATTGCACATGTCCCACAGTATATTAAAGAGAAAGACATTCAGGGTGATTACATTGAAGTTTTTGATTTAATTGATACTGAGGGCATTCAGGGGATTATTAAGGTCAACAACATGGGATCCAAGGACCAGACCTTGCTGCAGCTCTCACTGCTCTGGGCAAGAAAGCTACCACCAAATTGTTTTCCTGGATCTGGGACAATTGGGTTTTGGGTTGTTTGGTTTACATGGCCATGCTCATAAAAAAGGACCTGAGTCAAATCCTACTACTTTTAGTTTAGTTTCTATCCATTAGGGAAGCCCACCTCATTAATGGAGGAGTGGCCTGGTGACAGTATGACCAGAGGTTTAGAAAGTTAAAGGTGACAGACAATACTCTTAGGTGGAAACAGCAGCACCTAGATATTTGTCTCCGCATCATGCTGGACAAACCTAATCCCTTGAATAATGAGTAGTCATCCGAGAACCTACTTAAAGTAAAATGTTGTTGGGTCTTCAACAATGGGAATTGCTCATGACCAACCTACAGGTTTGCCCATCTATTCTCTTTTTGTGGTAAAGGGCACCCTGCAACTATAAACTGGTTGAAATCAGGTCAACTTATCCCAAATCCTAAAACTCCCTTAAATGATAAAAGTCCCAACCAGAGGCAGCAATTTTCTGGGAAGGGCAGACATCATTTTTATGTAGCCAAAGATGTAATCTTTCACAGGGCTAATTACATCTTCTAGCCATCGCATACCCTGATGAAGGTAGAAAAGCTTGTCTCATTACTTTTGGATTACCCTGACATGAAATCAGTCTCCTTCTTGATCAAAGGTTTTTCTTCATGTTTTTCCCCTGGACCTTCCATCTTTCTGAATTCCAAGATAGGTAAGAGTCTTTCTTTCATTAAAGGCATCAAAACTGAGTCCCTTAAGTTAATTTAGAAAGAGATGTTAGCAAGTAGGATTATAGACACAATGTCTCACCCTCCATGGCCCACTTATAAGAAATCCCCTATAGGCTTAGTCCTGAAGAAATAAATAGAGAATTTTCATTTAATCCATCACCTTTCTTACTCAGCTAGTTTGCCTGTCAATGAATTTTTGCTTGCAAATAACAATCCTGTGTCCACAATGCATCTCTAGTCCATTTTTAAGAACAGCCTGGACACATTATTGGAACAAGTGTTTTGGTATATTGGCAAGCTAGAAGGGCATTAATGGCTGTGGTTGAAATATTTGTGTGTATGCATGTATGTATCAAAACCTAGGTGGATTCATTCAGTGATCAGGTTATAGTTCTGTTGCGCTTGCAGATCAATTTGAGCTTTTCTAGCCATGTATCACAGAGAAATAATGTAATACCAGACAATTTATCCCATTTTCAGGTTTCCAGGTTTCACCAGTTGACTCCAGATGTGACTTTGTTTGGGACACATCTCCTTCCAGAAGTCTGGCGCATTGGTGAAGAGTATCTATTGCACTTCTATCCAAGTCTTGGGCAGCAAATGCCAAAAGCACATCATCCTCATCCTTATATGCCTTCCGTCTCTTTTATAACCAGTTACTGCAAACCATCAGGAAGTGGCATCTCCTATTATTATTTCATTTTATAATGCACAGATGCATAATAAATGATGCTCCCAGCACAATACGTATACATCTTGCAG
Organism: Protopterus annectens; assembly: GCF_019279795.1. Classification (NCBI taxonomy): domain Eukaryota; kingdom Metazoa; phylum Chordata; order Ceratodontiformes; family Protopteridae; genus Protopterus; species Protopterus annectens. Next base: position 1,508,782,578 of record NC_056728.1, read on the forward strand.
CTTTAGGATGGTTTGCACAATTCTTAGGTCTCTCCAGTTTTTCCAATCACTGGATCATCAGCAGGTTGTCGAAGGGCAGGTAAAGCATCAGAAGTGCTTTTCAGGAGACCTGTTTACCACCAACTCCTGAGACATATTATTAAGGGTCTGTATTGCTCAGAGGATGACTTTTATTCATTCATCCTCTGGGCTACCTTGTTTACCTGGTTGTATGCTGGTGCTTGTAGAACCAGTGAAGTAGTTTATTTCTCACACTGGAACAACACATTTCCTGGAAAAGACCTAGTTTAAATATGGTTGAGGAAGTATATAACTGACCAGTCTGGCAAAGCTCAATAAATTCATTTGGAGAAATCTAGGTGTTATGCCACCTGCTGGGTCACCTAAGTGCACAGGTTAGCCCTCAACACTTCAGCATCTGGCTCTGTTTCCTATCTTAAGTGAGGTCATACTGATACCATGGTAGAAGTGAATGCAAAGGTATTCACACTCTTGGATATTCCCCTCACTCATTTTGCATAGGTAACCCTCAGATCTGGAAGAGGAGAGGCATCCATCTAAAATCATAAAGAGGAAGGGGAGCTGGTTATCAGATGCCTTTCTATCGCTCTTACATTAGGTGGTAAACTTTCTATTTATTTTTCAGGAAAGAAGGTGTTGAGGATATTGGGGCATTCTTTTTTACAAAGAAAAGCTGTACAAGCAGTGACCCATTCAATGAGATGTACTGACTTTTGGATCAGGTCCTTTTGTAAATCCATTGGTTTGGCATTCCAAGCTTTTCATGGTTCTGGCTCTAGAACTTATTGTATAATTTAACAATTAGGTCAGAATTGCCAACCACTTTGATCATACATATGGGAGCAATGATTTAACCTCAGTTCTGAAAAAAATCTTAGGAGCTATATTGTGTACTCTTCATCTGAACATCATGTTGTTTTGGTCCACCATCCTCCCTAGGTTGCACTGGAAGGGCACAATAAAAAGTTCAGCTGTGAAAGACCCAGCTGATTCATCAACCACTGAGTGGCTCACATGGCCCAGGACATTGATCTTCAGTTTATTGACACAGTGACTTAGCAAAGGTGGACAAAGACATTTTAATGCAAGTGAAACCCACTTGAATGTAGTGGGCATTGACTTGTTTTACTCACAGTTAGCCTTCTTTGTCAAAGATCATTTAAATGTTCCAGAATTTTTTTAACCATAATTTTTCATTAACTGAATTTACTTTATTTTGTACTTCTGAGTGAGTATCTAGAGACCTGAATAAAAGCAGACGGCTGCCACTGGCTTGCAATGGGTGGGCGCCTCATGGCTAAGCCCTCTTGTGTTCCTCAATATACATCAGCAGCCTCATGATGGATTCATAGGTCATGATAATTAACTAGGTTTGGTTCAGAGAGTTTATGGATTGGCTGAGAGTTAGGCCTCGAGTTATTTATTATTGTGATATGTCAGAGGGAGCTTGGGATTACACACCCAGACTCTAAGTAGATGGATTAGGCCTGTTAACAGCAACTGTCTGTTGTACTTAGTCATGCTTATAAGTACTTAATCTTTAT